>NW_026843709.1:10209393-10512424 GCF_030254825.1 Meriones unguiculatus
GTAGAGGAATATCGAATGGCAGAAAAATGCTCAACCTCATTAGCCATTAGGGAAATGCAAATCAAAACAACCCTGAGATTTCCCCTTACACCCATCAAAAACAAACAACAAACAAACAAAAAAACAAAACAAAAAATAAACAAACAAAAAAAACCAAGGGAATCATGAAATTTGCTGGTAACTGGTGGGAACTGGAAAAGATCATCCTGAGGGAGCTATCACAGAAGCAGATAGACACACACCGTATATACTCACTCATATACACATATAATATAGGATAAATCTACTAAAATCTCTAGACATAAAGAAACAAATCAAGAGGGAGGACTCTGGCTAAAATGTTCGATCCTCTTCATCAAAGGCAAAGAGTATGGATATCAGAAGAAGAAGAAAATAGGAAACAATCTAGGAACCTGCCACAGAGGTCCTCTGAAAGCCTCTGCCTTGCAGAGTATCAAATTGATGCTGAGACTTATCGCCAACAGTTGGGCAGAGTGCAAGAAATCTAATGAAAGAAGTGGGAAATAAGACTTGGGGAGGACAGGAGCTCCAGAAGAAGAGAACCAAAATATTTGAGCACAGGGTCCATTCCTGGGGCCCATACTCCAAACAAGAACTATGCATGGAGATAACCTAGAACCCTTGCACAGATGTAGCCCATGGCAGTTCATTGTCCAAGTTTATTCCACAGTAATGAGAACAGGGACTGCCTTTGACATGAACTGATTAACCTGCTCTGTGATCACCTCCCCCTGAGGGGGGAGCAGCTTTACCAGGCCACAGAAGATGACAATGCAGACACTCCTGTTGAGATCTGATAGACTAGATTCAGAAGCAAGGAGAGGAAGACCTCCTGTATTAGTGGACTTGAGGAGGGGCATGTGTGGCAATAGGGGAGGGAAAGAGGGATTGGGAGGTGTTGAGGGAGTAGTTTATGTGGGGAGACAAAGTTAATAAAGTGTAATTAATAAAAATTAAAAGAAAAAAAAAAGAAGTATGTGACACTTTTCCTGAACTAAGTGTATTGGACACCGGATCTGTCATCTCTGGGTTGTGTGCTTTCAGCTGCCCAGATTGAGGCATGTACGGCTGCTCAGACTTTCTCTTAAGAACACTGTCCATTTGGCCCTTATAATAACTGGCTCCTGAATCTTTTACTGGCTTTCACCTTTTGCATGATATCATTCTACATCTAAGCTAATAAGCAACTGAGAGATTCTGGAGGTTTCCATGGAAATGAATAAAGAACCTTTCCTCAATGTCCAGAATCTCTGATCCTGTGCACATCTACATTTTTTCTTGTGAAACCCAACAGGCCTTCATCTCATCCTTTTATTTATATCACACACCTTTATTGCTGCTAACCTCTATGACAATGTCAAGTTGGAAATGAAACTTTAATGTATATTTAATTGGAGTTCTTCCTAAGTAGGGAAGCTTCAAAGACATTTGGGATTAAGGGGAATGTACCCAGGAGCAAGGTGGTCTCCTACTGTGATCTTGGATCTGACATTTCCTAGGTTGTGACTTTGAAGTGAGTAGTTACTCACATACTCATTAAACGTACCTTCATGTTCTAACTGATACAATGGGCTGGCAAGTCAAGGTTTCTTTGGTGTATTGAGACTTTAAGAGCAGGGGAAGGAGAAGGAAGCAAGACAATTCCTTGGACTGTTTCAGCTGAAACAGAGAAAAATTGCTATATGTTAAAGGAGTAGTGTTTCAATTTTGTGGAATAGTTTAGAAAGAAATGGAGTTAGCACTTCTTTGAAGGTCTGGTAGAATTCTGCACTGAATCCATCTGGCCCAGGGCTTTTTTTTTTTTTTTTTTTTTGTAAGTGAGACTGTTGAAGACTGATTATTTCATTGTGTGATATAGGACTATTCATTTTTTCTACCTTCTATCTTGACTTAATTTTGATAGATTGACTCTATCAAGAAAATTGTCCATATCTTTTAGATTTTCGAATTTTGTGGCCTAAAGTCTTTTAGTATAACCTAATGACCTAATGATTGTTTGGATTTCCTCACTGTCTTTATTTATGTCCCCCTTTTCATTTATGATTTTGTTGATTTGGATAGTTTCTCTCTGCCTTTTAGTTATTTTGGCCAAATGTTTGTCTATCTTGTTGGTTTTCTCAAAGAACCAGCTCTTGCTTTCATGGATTCATTGAATAGTTTTACTTGTTTCTAATTGATTGATTTCCACCCTGAGTTTTATTATTTACAGCTGTCTGCTTCTCTTGGGTATTTCTATATCTTTCTTCTTCTTCTACATTTTTTTGGGGGGCTTTCAGTTGGGCCATTAAGTTGCTTGTATGTGATGTCATAAATTTCTTCTTGAAGGCCCTTAGTGCTATGAATTTTCCTATGAGCCCTGCTTTCATTGTGTCCCATAAATTAGGGTATGTTGTATTTTCATTTTCATGGAATTTTAGGAAGTCCTTAGTTTCCTTCTTTATTTATTCTTTAACTCAGCTGTCATTGAGCAGCAAGTTGTTTAGTTTCCATGTGCTTATAGGCTTTTTCTAATTCCATTTTTTTGAGGTCCTGGTTTAGTTCATGGTGGTCAAACTGAAAACAGGGAATATTTTAATCTTCTTGTATCTGTTGAGGTTTGCTTTGTGACCAACTATATGGTCTATTTTGGAGAAGGTTCCATGAGGTCTTGAAAAGAAGGTATACTAATTTGAGTTTGGTTAGAAAGTTCTTTAGGCATCTATTACATCCATTGTATTTAGGACTCTCTAGGTGCCTTTATTTCCTTATTTGGCTTCTGACTAGCTGTTCTGTCCCTTGGTGAAAGTGGGGTGTATTAGTCTCCCATTATTAAGGTGTTGTGATCAATGTATGATTTAAGTTTTAATAATGCTTCATTTATGGATGTAGGTGCTCCATTCCTGGTGGGAATGTAAACTGGTACAACCCCTTTGGAAATCAACCTGACTCTTTCTCAGACAATTAGGAATAATGCTTCCTCAAGACCAAGCTAAACTACTTCTAGGCATATACTCATTTTTTTTAAGTACACAAAGACATTTGGTCAACCATGTTTGTAGCATCTTTATTTGTAATAGCCAGAACTTGGAAAAAACCTAGATGTCCATCAATGGAGGGAGGATACAGAAATTGTGGGGTTTTTTTTCACAATGGGATAGTACTCAGCAATCAAAACTGAGGAAATCATGAAATTTGGAGGCAAATGGTGGGATCTAGAAAAGATCATTCTGAGCTAGGCATCCCAGAAAGAGAAAGACACATATGGTATATAGTCACTTTATATCCTATATGATATGGTAAACATAATGATGAAATCTATACACCTAAATAAGATAAACAAGAAAGAGGACCCAGGGTACAATGATCAATCCTCACTGCAAAAGACAAATTGCATGTGCATTGGATATAGGGGAAAACAAGTAACAGGACAGGAGCCTACCACAGAAGGCCTCTGAAAGACTCTGCCTTGCAGTGTATCAAAGCAGATACTAAGACTCATAACCAAACCTTTGGCAGAGTGCAGGGAATCATATGAAAGAAGGGGGAGTTAGTATGATGTGGAAAGGAGTTCCACAAAGACCAAATATGTCTGGGCATATGTGTCTTTTCTGAGACTGATACTCCACCAACAACCATGTATGGATATAACCTAGAACTTTTGCTCAGATGTAACCCTTGGTATTTCAGTAACCAATTGGTTTCCCATAGTAAGAGAAAGAGCATCTATTTTTCAAAGGAACAAGATGGCAGGCTCTTTGACCTCCCCACCCTCCCAAGGTAGGAGCAGTCCTGCTAGGTCACAGAGGAGGAATTTGCAGCCAGTCCTGAAGATACCTGATAAAACCGGGTCAGAAGAAAGGGGATAAGGGCTTAACCATTCAGAGGAGATGAGGGAAAGACGGTGGGATTGGGAGGGAATAATGGAACAGGATATAATTGGGATACAGAGTTAATATAAAGCAAGTAATAATAAAAATTAAAAAAGATTTTAAAAAGGGAGTACTGAGGAGCAATAAACTATTTGACAGATGGTGCTGTTCCACAATAGTGTTGCCAAAACTGTATGAGCAAGGTTGAACCAGATGCTGTGTCCTACTCAGTGGTCAATGAGAAATCCTCCTGTTTCTGGGGTTTACAGTTAAAACTGGGCCTTCAGTAGAGATAAAATAATCCATGATAAATGCCTAGGACACAAGAGCAACAGTGTTTCCTGCTGTGGTCCTCCAAACAAACCCTCTAAATGTAGTGTTAGTGACAGGACTGCTTGTTCAGAGTTTCCAATTGAGCTCTGGCCATCTGAGGTAGCTGGATAACCACTAGCTCATGGTAAGGATTCTCTGCTACATAATGAGTTCCTGGAAAGCATGCCTTACAAAGGCAACCTCTGCCCTCCTTTAGCAGAATCTTTTCTCCATGTTAAAAGTCATTGTAAAGTTGTCAAAATATTATTTTTATTGCTTATGTAGGAATTTCATATAATATGCATTACACTCCTTTTCCATTGTCCCTCTTTCAATTTCCTACACGTGTCTTTAAAATATAGGAATTGAAGTATGTGGTGTTCATACACTCATTGGAACATGATCAGAGTCTCAGTGCCAAGCCCCTTAAAGGAAAGTGAGTTCATCCTTACTGCCCCCTGTCACCACCCCGAAAAAGTAGTCATCAGTCCTGTAGACTCTATTCTTCATCACGTTTTTTCTTATGTATTAATTTATTATGTTTTGTTCACTTTGAATCCCTTCTGCTGCTCCCTCCCTCTTCTCCTTCGAGTTTCACCCACCCTCCTTCTTCTAACCCTATGCCCTTCATCTACTTCTCTGATAGAAGAGGTACTCCTCACCATTCTATCTGAGGCTACCTTATCTGGTCTCACCAAGGATGGCTGCATCATCTTCCTCTGTGGCCTGATTCTCAGGGCATTGTTCTCCTTGTGCCCTCAATTTCCTCTACTTAAGACATTCTCCCTGCCTCCTCTCATGCAGCATTTCAAAAGCTATGAGGGGAGGGAGAATTTCATAGGGATATCCCTTTAGACCTGGGTATTTAAAGGTCATTCTGTGCATAATATCGGACTGTGGGTCTCTGTATTGTATTCAATTCCATTTGATGCAGAATGAAGATTCTCAGTGGTTACAACTTGGCACTGATCTATCAGTTGAGGGCAGAGAGCAACATATTTTAAAAACAACAACCTGGGTTGCTTGAAAATTTTCGTAAGATACATTGGTGCAAAAACTCAATTCACTGCCATCCAATTCCCCTACTGGAAGACTGATTTGGTCACAACAGATGGCCTATTGGAACTTCATCCCCCACTATTAGGAGACTTCCTAATAAGTGAATACACACCATATTGGTATTTCTCCATTTTATTTACTTTACCCATGATTATTTTTTGCTGGTTCCATCCATTTGCCTGAAAAGATCATGAGGTCATTTTCTTAGCTGAAGAATACTCCCTTATGGAAATATTCCACGTTTTCCCTGATGGTGTTTGTCAGTCCTATTCTTTTTTTTTTTTCCAATACAGTTTATTCAGGAACCTTGAACAATCCTCGGACCCTGGGGGAAGCCATGCCACAGCTTAAATAGCCTCTGGGTAGCCAACCCCAGCATGCCACCTGGCAATGCAGATAGGTCCACATACATGGAAGCAAGCCAGATCCTCAGCCTTAGCCAAATGTGGAGTTGTTTGTGACAGAGAGCACTCACCATCGGGAAGGTTGAAGGCGGAAACCAGCTCCATCTTTAAGGCCCAGCATTCCGCAGCTCTGTACAGTTCCCCCTTTTTGTTTTAGACGCATCAGGCAAGAGTAGAGGTCTGATCTCTGATATTAGAAATAAATTGGGACTTTGTACTGATGTTCATTTAGGTGTCATCCACCCAAAGAGCATCAGACCCGTCCAATACCTTTTTCTCAGAGGCGGGACCTCTGGGATTGTATGGGGCATCAACCCGCATGCAATCAGACATGCTCTTCTCTGGGTCCAAAGCGGCTGACCCTGAGTGCAGTGCTTAGCCTGGCATCCTGAGCGTAACATTTTAGCTTTTTATGGTATCCAACCATGCTTGGGGAGAATGTCCTGCTTCAATGGCTGTAAAGGTCTGAATGATCATGGCTGCATCACACTGTTGTGAGACTCTAATCTTGCATATATACCACAGGCAAACCAAGGAGACCAACACCAGAAGGCCTGCTAACGCTCCCATGCCCACCCATTCCTTCAGATGATTCATGGCTGCAGCAATCCATGTTGATAATCCTGTAGCTAGTCCTGCGTCCACTCTGGTAGAATTTACTGTGACCACACCTGACTTTTGAACAAAGACTATGAAATCCAGAAGGGCCTGGACAGACATGCAGACCCTAAGAGAACACAGATGTCAGCCAAGGCTACTATACCCCGCAAAACTCTCAGTCCTCATAGATGGAGAAAACAAGATATTCAATGACAAAAACAAATTTCAACAATACCTACAAACAAATCCAGCATTACAGAAGACACTGGAAGGGAAAATACAACCCAAGAAAGCTAGCTACATTCAAGAAAACACAGGAAATAAATAACCTCACTTCAGTAAAACAAAATGCAACCAAGCACACAACCATGTGACCACAGCCAACATCAAAATCAAGAAATCTAACAGCCACTGGTCATTAATCTCTCTCAACATCAATGGACTCAACTCTCCAATAAAAAGACACAGATTAACAGAATGGATACGTAAACAAAACACAGCAATCTGTTGCATACAAGAAACACACCTAAGACACAAAGAT
Organism: Meriones unguiculatus; assembly: GCF_030254825.1. Lineage (NCBI taxonomy): Eukaryota > Metazoa > Chordata > Mammalia > Rodentia > Muridae > Meriones > Meriones unguiculatus. The sequence continues at coordinate 10,216,179 of NW_026843709.1, forward strand.
AGAGATTACCTGAGGGTAAAGGGATGGAAGACGACCTTCCAAGGAAACGGACACAAGAAGCAAGCAGGAGTAGCCATTCTAATATCTGATAAAATAGACTTTCAACCAAAATTAATAAAAAGAGATGGGGAAAAACACTTCATACTGATCAAGGGAAAATTCCACCAGGAAGACATCACAATCCTGAACATCTATGCCCCAAATACAAGGGCACCCACATTTGTGAAAGAAACATTGATAAAATTTAAAGCACATATAGATCCCCACACACTAATAGTGGGAGACTTCAACTCCCCACTCTCAACAAAGGACAGGTCAACCAAACAGAAATTAAACGAAGAAACAATAACTCTTACAGAGGTCATGAATCAAATGGACTTCACAGACATTTACAGAACTTTACACCCAAACACAAAAGAATTTACCTTCTTCTCAGCACCTCATGGAACCTTCTCCAAAATAGACCATATAGTGGGTCACAAAGCAAGCCTCAACAGATGCAAGAAGATTGAAATAATCCCTTGTATCTTGTCTGATCACCATGGAATAAAGCTGGACCTCAACAATAACAGAAATAGCAAAAAGCCTACACACACATGGAAACTGAACAAACTTGTTACTAAATGAAGGCTGGGTCAGGGAAGAAATAAAGAAAGAAATTAAAGTCTTTCTAGAAATCAATGAAAATGAAGACACAACATACCCGAACCTGTGGGACTCAAAGAAAGCAGTGCTAAGAGGAAACTTCATAGCACTAAGTGCCTTCAAGAAGAAATTCGAGACAGCTCATTCAAGCAGCCTAATGGCTCACTTAAAAACCCTAGGAAAAGAAGAAGCAGACACACCAAGAAGGAGTAGACGGCTGGAAATAATCAAACTCAGGGCTGAAATCAATCAATTGGAAACAAATAAAACAATTCAAAGAATCAATGAAACCAAGAGCTGGTTCTTTGAGAAAATCAACAAGATCGACAAACCCTTAGCCAGGCTAACTAAAAGGCAGAGAGACACTACCCAAATCAACAAAATCAGAAATGAAAAGGGGGATATAACTACAGACACTGAGGAAATCCAAACAATCATTAGGACTTACTTCAAAAGTCTATATACCACAAAATTTGAAAATCTAAATGAAAATCTAAACGAAATGGACAATTTTCTTGATCGATTTGACTTACAAAAGCTGAATCAGGACCAGGTAAATCAAGTAAATAGTCCTATATCCCCCAAAGAAATAGAAGCGGTCATCAAAAGTCTCCTATCCAAAAAAAAGCCCAGGACCAGATGGCTTCAGCGCAGAATTCTACCAGACCTTCAAAGAAGAGCTAACACCAATTCTCTTCAAACTATTCCACAAAATAGAAACAGAAGGAATATTACCAAATTCATTCTATGAAGCCATAGTCACCTTGGTACCTAAACCTCACAAAGACTCAACAAAGACAGAGAATTCCCGGCCAATCTCCCTTATGAACATTGATGCAAAAATACTTAATAAAATACTTGCAAACCGAATCCAAGAACACATTAAAGATATTACCCACCATGACCAAGTAGGCTTCATCCCAGGTATGCAGGGGTGGTTCAATATACGGAAATCCATCAATGTGATCCACCATATTAACAAACTGAAAGAAAAAACCACATGATAATCTCCCTAGATGCTGAAAAAGCCTTTGACAAAATCCAACATCCATTCATGTTCAAAGTATTAGAGAGATCAGGGATACAAGGCACATATCTAAACATAGTAAAGGTGATATACAGCAAGCCTACAGCCAACATCAAACTGAACGGCAAGAAACTTAAAGCAATCCCACAGAAATCAGGGACAAGACAAGGCTGTCCACTCTCTCCATATCTCTTCAACATAGTTCTGGAAGTCCTTGCTAGAGCAATAAGACAGTTGAAGGAGATCAAGGGGATACAAATTGGAAAGGAAGAAGTCAAATTATCACTATTTGCAGATGATATGATAGTATACGTGAGTGACCCCAAAACTCTACCAGGGAACTCCTACAGCTGATAAACAACTTGAGCAAAGTGCCCGGATACAAAATTAACTCAAAAAAAAATCAGTAGCCCTCCTGTATACAAAAGACAAAAGGGCTGAGAAAGAAATTAGGGAAACAACACCCTTCACAATAGCCACAAATGACATAAGGTACCTCGGAGTAACCCAAACCAAGGAAGTCAAAGACTTGTATGAAAAAAATTTCAAATCTCTGAAGAAAGAATTAGAAGAAGATATAAGAAGATGGAAAGATCTCCCATGCTCATGGCTTGGCAAGATTAACATAGTAAAAATGGCCATCATACCTAAAGCAATCTACAGATTCAATGCAATGCCCATCAAATTACCAACACAATTCTTTACAGACCTAGAAAGAAAAATTCTCAATTTCATCTGGAATAACAAGAAACCCAGAATTGCTAAAACAATCCTCTACAATAAAAGATCTTCTGGAGTTATCTCCATCCCTGATCTTAAGTTGTACTATAGAGCAACAGTTTTAAAAACTGCATGGTACTGGCATAGAAACAGAATGGTGGTTCAATGGAACCGAACAGAGAACCCAGAAATAAACCCAAACACTTATGGACACCTGATCTTTGACAAAGATGCCAAAACCATACAATGGAAAAAAGATAGCATCTTCAACAAATGGTGCTGGTCTAACTGGATGTCTACATGTAGAAAAATGAAAATAGATCCATAATTGTCACCCTGCACAAAACTGAAGTCCAAGTGGATCAAAGACCTCAACATGAAACCAGACACATTAAATCGACTTGAAAAAAAAGTGGGAAATATCCTAGAACTCATTGGTACAGGGGAAAACTTCCTGAACAGAACACCACCAACACAGGCTCTAAGAGCAACAGTCAATAAATGGGACCTCATGAAATTGAAAAGCTTCTGTAAAGCAAAGGACACCGTCATCAAAACAATGCGACCACCTACAGATTGGGAAAGAATCTTCACCAACCCTTTATCTGACAGAGGACTCATATCCATTATATATAAAGAACTAAAGAAGCTGAAAAGCAGCAAACCAAGTAATCCACTTAAAAATAGAGAACAGAGCTAAACAGAGAATTCTCTGTAGAGGAATATCGAATGGCAGAGAAGCACTTAAAGAAATGCTCAACCTCACTAACCATTAGGGAAATGCAAATCAAAACAACGCTGAGATTTCACCTTACACCCATGAGAATGGCCAAGATCAAAAACTCAAGTGACAACACATGCTGGAGAGGTTGTGGAGAAAGGGGAACCCTTCTCCACTCCTGGTGGGAATGTAAATTTGTACAACCACTCTGGAAATCAATCTGGCACTTTCTCAGACAACTAGGAATAGCGCTTCCTCAAGATCCAGCCATACCACTACTGGGCATATATCCAAAAGAGGCTCAAGTACACAAAAAGGACATTTGCTCAACCATGTTTATAGCAGCTTTGTAATAGCCAGAACCTGGAAACAACCCAGATGCCCCTCAACTGAAGAATAGATGCAGAAATTGTGGTACATCTACACAATGGAATATTACTCAGCAATGAAAAATAAGGAAATCATGTAATTTGCAGGTAAATGGTGAGATCTGGAAAGGATCATCCTGAGTGAGTTGTCCCAGAAGCAAAAAGACACACATGGTATATACTCACTCATATAGACATACAACATAGGACAAACCCACTAAAACCTGTGCATCTAAAGAAACTAAGCAAGAGAGAGGACCCTAACAAAAATGTCCAATCCCCATCCAGAAAGGCAAAGATGATGGACATCAGAAGAAGAAGAAAACAGGAAACAACGTAGGAACCTACCACAGAGGGCCTCTGAAAGCCTCTGCACTTCAGACTATCAATTCAGATGCTGAGCCTGATGGGCAACTGTTGGGCAGAGTGAATGGAATTTTAGGTAAAAACTGGGAAATAGTAAGAGCTGGAGAGGACAGGGTCTCCACAAGGAGAGCAACAGAACCAGAAAATTTGAACACAGGGAACTTCCCAGAGACTCATACTCCAACCAAGGACTATTCATGGAGATAACCCAGAACCCCTGTACAGATGTAGCCCATGGCAGTTCAGAGTCCAATTGGGTTAAATAGTAATGTGAAGAGGGACTGCCTCTGACATAATCTGATTGGCCTGCTCTTTGATCACCTCCCTCTGGGGGGGAGCAGCCTTACCAGGCCATAGTAGAGGACAATGCAGGCACTTTTGATGTGAACTGACAGAATAAGATCAGAAAGGAGAGGAGAACCTCCCCTATTAGTGGACTTGGGGAGTGGCATGCAGTCAGTCCTATTCTTTAGACCTTGGAAGTAGCTGGGATTTAATCGTTGTACTGAATTACAAACTACCCGGATAACTATGTTCTTGTAGCCTTAAAATCTCATGATCTTCTTCCACTTCTTGGTTGTTTGAATTGCAACATGTCCTTGAAGCTCATCTATTTATATGTGGAGTCTCCATTGAGAAAATATCAAGGAAGAGATAGGAGATATGGACTGGTAAGATATAATTTCTATTGGAGTTATATTATAGAAGGGTATGCTTTGAAGATGATATGCCAATGAAAGTGACCTGACAGAATGGAGTATCTGTCTCTCAGTCTCTTTCAAATTTTATCTTTGTTTTTGTCAGTCTTTGTGTCTCTATTTATGAATCTGTTTTTCAAACTCTTTCTCACTTTGTCAACCTCTCTCTGCCTGCCCCTTGTTTTTAAGCAAGAAAAGCTCTCAGTTCTGCTGAAGTACTATAAGAAGATGACTGCTTGCTGATGTGACATTATTGATAGTCTCCATGCAAATATAAGCAAAGTCCCAATTAAACTATTTTTGTTCAAAGAGTTGCCTTGGTCAGGGATCATTTTCCCAGTAAGTAATTCACTGATTGAGGACATATCTGTGTATTTAACAATACTGGAATCTGTGATAATGTGAAACTGACTTGTCAAGGGCATTTCACTTCACTAATGTCCACTTGAAAGATATATGTAACATGTTTCCTGAACTAACAGTCTTGGACATAGGAACTGGGTTTGTGTTTCAGCTGAACAGATTGAGGCATGTAGGCTGCTCAGCCTTTCTCTCAAGCATGCTGTCCACTTGGCCCTTTAAATAACTGACTTCTTAAACTCTTACTGGTTTAAATCTGTTTCATGACATCATTCTCTATCTCAGCCAATAAGCACCTGAGAGAATCTTCAGGTTTCCTGCATCCTCTTCTGCAGGCTTTCTAGAGCTCTGACATGAGGGAGAATTTCATAATGAAATACCATTTAGGGCTGGGTGTTTTAAGGTCTCTCTCTCTCTCTCTCTCTCTCTCTCTGCATAATATTGGATTGTGGATCTCTGTATGCAATCCCATTTGATGTAGAAGGAAGTATCTCTGTGGATCCAAGAACATGGTATTGATCTATCAGTTGTGGGCAGAGAGCAACATATTTTAATAACAACAGCCTAGGTTGCTTTAAAATTTCTGTAGGATGCCCTGGCACCAACTCAATTAACTGCCACCCAATCACCCTAGTTGAAGACAGGTTTGTTCAAAATAGATGGCCTAGTAGAAATTTATCTACCCCTATTAGGAGACCTCAAAATAAATGAATACATAACATAATTGTCTTTCTGCATTTTAGTTTCTTCATCCTGGGTGGTTTTTCCTGGTTCTATCCATTTGCCTGAAAATACTTTGTTGTTTCTTACCTGAAGAAACTCTGTTATGGAAATATTCCACATTTTCCCCGAAGGAGATTGTCAGTCCTGTTCTTTAGTCCTTAGAATTTTCTGGGATAATAATCACTATATTGAATGACAAACTATTAGGATAAATATGTTCTGTTAGTCTAGAAGTCTCTCCATCTTCCACTTCCTGGTGATTTCAATTGCAATACCCATGTGAAGCTCACCTGTTTACATGTTGAATCTCTGTTGAGGAAATGTCTGGGAAGTAGAAGAAGGTATGGCCTTGTTAGATAATATAATTCCTATTGGTGTTATATTATAGTAGGGTGTGTTGTGAGGTTGATGTGCCAATGAAAGTTACCAGACAGAATGAAATCTCTGCCTCTCAGTTTCTGCGCTTTATATCTTTATTTCTACCAGTGTTGCTCTTTCTATTTCTGAATCTCTCTCTTTACCTCTTTCTCTCTCTGTCTGTATCAATCTCCCTCTCTCTTCATTGACAATTTTGGTTCAGTAGCAAAGGATCTCATTTCTCCTGAAGGACTACAACAAGATGAATGAATGCAGATGTGATATCCTGGATGGTCTCCCTAAAAATGTAGACAAGGTCCCAATGAAATGCTTTTTGTTCAAAGAGATGCCTTGGTAAGGGAACATTTTCTAAGTAAGTAATTCACTGACTGAGAACATATCTGTACATTTAACAAATAATAATGGAATCTGATATAATATGAAAGTCACATATTAAGGACACTTGACTTTATTAATGACCAACTAAAAAAAATGTGACACTTTTCCTGAGCCAAAAGTCTTGGACACAGGAACTGAGATCTCTGGGTTGTGCTTTCAGTTTCCCAGATTGAGACATGTAGGGTTGCTTAGCCTTTCTATCAAGCAGGCTGTCCACTTGGTCCTATTAATAACTGGCTCCACAATCTCTTACTGGCTTTCACCAGTTTTGTGACATCATTCTCCCTCTCAGGCAATCAACACCTGAGAGACTCTTGAGGTTTCCATGATGCTGAGTAAATTCATCCTTGTTGTACCCTTGCACTACCCCCAAGGAGAAGCCATCAGTCCTGAAGAGCCATATAAATTATTACCTTGATCATAGTTTTTCTTATCTATATTTATTATAATTTGTTCATTTTGTATGCATTCTGCTCCCCACTCCCTTTTCTCCCCAGTACCACCCACCCTCCTTCTCCTTTTATACCCTTTCTCTAGTTCCCTGACAGGGGAGGTCCTTCTACCCTTCTAACTGACCCTAGTTTATCAGATCTCATCAAGGCTGTCTGCATCATCTTCATCTGTGGCCTGATTCTCAGGGAATTGTTCTCCTTGTGTCCTCAATTGCCTCTACTTATGACACTCTTCCTGCCTCCTCTCCTGCAGGCATCCCAGAGCTCTGAAAGGATGGAGAATTTCATAGGGAAATCCCATTTAGAGCTGGGTGTTTTAAGGTCTCCCTCTGTGCATAATATCAGTCTGTGGGACTCAGTATGTAGAAGGGAGTCCCTTGAGGATCCAAGAGCATGGCACAATCTATCAGTTGAGGGTAGAGAACAACATATTTTAATAACAGCAACCTGGGTTGCTTGAAAATTTCCATAGGATGCCCTCGCCTAACATTTCAATTAACAGCCACCCAATCTCCCTAGTGGAACTCTGGTTTGGTGACAATAGTTGACCTATTGGAACTTCATCCCCCATTATTAGGAGACCATCTAACAAGTGAATGCACACCATATTTGTCTTTCTATATTGTAGTTACTTCACCTATTCCATCAATTTGTCTGAATTATCTTGATGTCATTTTCTTAAAAGAATAATACTCTGTTTTGGAAATATTCCCCATTTTCCCCAAAGGAGATTGTCAGTACTTTTCTTTAGACCTTAGAATTTGCTAGGGATTTAATCTTTTTTTTTTTTTTTTTGTATGACAAACAATGTTCTTTTAGCCTGGAAGTCCCTCCATCTTCTTCCACTTCCTGATGATTTGAACGGCTATGTCCCCTTGAAGCTCTCTATTTACATGTAGATTCCCCAGTAAAGAAATGGCAGGGAAGGGTTAAGTGGTATGGCCTTGATAGATAATATTATTTCTATTGGAGTTAAATTTTAGGAGGGTGTACTTTGAGGTTGATATTCCAATAAAAGTTATCACACACAATGGAGTCTCTGTCTCTTGGTCTCTGTTACTTTATATCTTTGTTTCTTTCATTCTTTGTCTCTCTATTTCTGAATCTATCTTTCTAGCTCTTTCTCTCTCCATCTATATCATTCTCCCTCTCCCTTCATTGTTGCATGTGGTTCAGTATGACCATCTCTCAATTCTGCTGAAGGACTGAAACAAGATTACTACTTGCTGAGATAACATCATGGATGGTCTGTGTTAAAATACCAGTAAGGTTCCAACAAAATGCTTTTTGTTCAAAGAGTTGCCTTGGTCAGGGAGCTTTTTCACAGTAAGTAATTCACTCACTGAGGACATATCTGTGCATTTAACAAATAATAATAGAGAAGGACAAGATGGCAGAGACAGGAGAACACTGCATCTGAGAAGCAGGACAGCATTTTCCATATGGTGACTAAGAGACTGAACGCTGGACCCTAAAACAACAGTGATCATGTTTTCAGGTGACAGGAAACCCCCACATTGTGGGAATCAGTCGGTTCCACTCTCAGGTCCCCCATCCAGAGCCCAGAAGAGATTACAGGTCGAGCAGGCCCTAGGTCACCAGACCTGAGCTACATGCCTGCATGTCCTGATCACCTTCCCAGCCTGAATGGTGGGCACAAAAACACCAGAGACTGGGAGTCCCAGTTGTGAGACAAACCCACAAGAAAGGAAGGAAATGTTACTGGCCATGGTTCACCCAGTCTTTCTCTGAAAATGGTCTTGCAGAATGGCAGGTTCAAGCAACCATCACTGAACTGGGCTCCAGCCACTAGCATAGAGACTTGCTGTGCACCCAGCTCTCCATCACAGACAGAGCTGTGCGCCCCAGGGCAGCAGAGGCTGAGAGTCCCTGTTGGGAGTAAACCTCACAAGGAAGGAAGAAAATGGGGACTCGAATTAGGTCATCCAGTATATACATGGAAAAGTTCCCACAGAGAAGCACGTACATGCCACTAGCTTAGAGACCTGCTCTCTACCAACTATTCCTCACAGACATAACTGTGCACCCCAGGACACCAGAGACTTGGAGTCCCTGTCAGGAGAAATCCTCACAGGGTACAAAGCAAATGGGACTGACATAGGCAAAACAGTATATCCCTGGAAAAGGTCCCGGAGACCTGCCCAACCCAGGGACCTGCTATGCACCAGCTACGTTGCTGCTAACAAGAGCACAGTACTCACCTGCCACAGATTACTGTGTGGGTACTGGGGCACAGAGCCGCAACCTCAGACCTACAGAAGCTCTGGATCCCCAAGATCAACCACCAGATACCGCTCCAAGGGGCAAAAAGTTCTCCCTAACAAAATGACAAAACCACTGTACATCCAGGTTATAGTAGCAGCTCACTAAATTTACAGCAACAAACAAAGAAGCAGGGCAGCTGTCTCCAGGACATGTCTGGGAGAGAGAAGAGCCCTCTTGACTAACAAGGAACATAGTTACCACTCAGGTCTCTACCCTGAAATGAGCTGTGACAACTCCTGAAAAACACCCACCATACAGTGATCATAGCCAAGAAGTTGAGGAGGTTTCCTTCAGAAAAATATATATTCCTGCCAAGGGATTTCTCTCCACCACAGGATTTCAGGAACCACCAGAAACTAACTCCAAACACCTAGGCTGGCATAAATGCTCAACCAACAAAAGATAGAGCAATATAGCATCTACAGAAACCAGTTATCCAGGGGCAAGTAGCCCTGCACACCCCAGCAAAATTGAAATTCAAAAGATAACCTAAGATCAATGCTCATGAAGAGTATAACAGAGGAAACAAATAAAATGCATAAAGATCTAGAGGAAGATAAACCCAAACAGATTATGGCCATGCAAAAGAAATAGAAGATGATAAAAACAGATTATGGCCATCCGTAAAGAAATAGAAGATAAAGAAAAACACATTATGGCCATACATAAAGAAAAAGAAGTTGCAGCCAAACAATTTGTGAACTTTAGAGAGGAAATAATTAAATCACTGAAAGAAATAAAAGAAACAGAGGATTGTTCAAACAAAAAGCTGAAGGAACTGAAGGCAAAACAGGAAAATACAATCAGACAGGTGAAGGAAATCAATAAAACAGCTCAAGATATGAAGATAGAATTGGAGAAATTAAAGAAAACACAAATGGAGGAAATCATGAAGAGAAAGAACTTTGGGAAGAAAACAAGAACTACGGAGGTTAGCATAATCAATATACTACAAAAGACAGAAGAAAGAATTTCATTTATGCAAGATATGATGGAAGAAATAGATGTATCTGTCAACAAAAATATTAAATCTAAAAAAATCCTGACACAGACCAGCCAGGAAATTCACGACACCATAAAAACACAAAACCTAAGAATAATAGGAATAGAGGAAAAAGAAGATTCTCTTCTCCAAGGCCCAGAAAATATTTACAACAAAATCATTGAAGAAAATTTCCCAAACTTAAAGGAGAGGGTAATAAGAATACAAGAAGCCTACAGAAAGACCCAATAAATTAGTCCAGAAAAAAAAATAATTCTCCCCCCACAAAATAATCTAAACAGTAAGTATACAGAACAAAGAAAAAATACTAACAACTGCAAGGGAAAAAGTCCAAATAACATAAAATGGAAAAGGCATCAGAATCACACCTGACTTCTCAACAGAAACTACTAAAGCCAGAAGGGCCTGTGTGAATACATGCAGGCCCTAAGAGAACACAGAAGTCAACCCAGGCTATGATAACCATAAAAACTCTCACTCCTCATAGATTGTAAAAACAAGTTATTAAATGACAAAAACAAATTTCAACAATACCTACACACAATTCCAGTGTTACAGAAGACAATAGAAGACAATAGAAGGAAAAATACAACCCAAGAAAACTAGCTACTTTCAAGAAAACATGGGAAAGAATTAACTTCACTACACAACAAAAAGCAAACAAGCACACAAACTTACTACCACAGACAACATCAAAATCAATGGCTCTAACAGCCACTGCTCATTAATCTCTCTCAACATCAATGGACTCAATTCTCCAATAAAAAGACACAGACTAACAGAATGGATGGGTAAACAAGACCCAGCAATGTGTCACATGCAATAAACACACCTAAGCCACAAAGATAGATATTACCTGAGGATAAAGGGCTGGAAGACAGCTTTCCAAGAAAATGGACCAAGAAGCAAGCAGGAGTAGCCATTCTAGTATCTGATAAAATAGTCTTTCAACCAAAATTATTCAAAAGAGATAGGGAAGGACGCTTCATACACATCAAGGGAAAATTCTACCAGGAATACATCACAATTCTGTACATTTATGCCCCCAAAAAAGGGCACCCATGTTTGTAAAAGAAACAATGATAAAACATAAACCACACATAGATCCCCACACACTAATAGTGGGAGACTTCAACACCCCACTATCAACAAAGGACAGATCAACAAAACAGATATTAAATAAAGAAACAATGTCTCTAACAGAGGTCATGAATCAAATGGACCTAACAGACATTTACAGAATCTTACACCCAAGCACAAGAAAGACCTTCTTCTCAGCATCTCATGGAACCTTCTCCAAAATACACTATAGAGTTGGTCACAAAGCAAGCCTCAGTAGATACAAGAAGATTGAAATAATCCCTTATATCTTATCTGATCACAGTGGAGTAAAGGCTGACCTCAAGAAAAACTGAAATAGCAAAAAGCCTACACATACTTGGAAACTGAACAACTTGCTACAAAATGACAACTGGGTCAGGTAAGAAATAAGAAAGAAATTAAATTCTTCCTAGAATTCAATGAAAATGAAGGCACAACATACCCAAACTTATGGGACAAATTGAAAGCAGTGCTAAGATGAAAGTTCTTAGCACTAAGTACTTTCAAGAAGAAATTTGAGACAGCTCATTCAAGCAACTTAATGGCTCACCCTAAAAACACTAGAAAAAGAAGAAGCAGACACACCAAAAAAGGAGTAGACAGCTGGAAATAATCAAACTCAGGGCTGAATTATATAAATCAGAAACAAATAAAATAATTCAAAGAATCAATGAAACCAAGAGCTGGTTCATTGAGAAAATCAACAAGATAGACAAACCCTTAGCCAAACTAACTAAAAGGCAGAGAGAAACTATCCAAATCAACAAAATCAGAAACAAAAAGGGGGACAGAACCAGAGACACTGATGAAATCCAAACAATAATTAGGTCTTACATTCAATGAATATATGTCACAAAATTTGAAAATCTAAATGAAATGGACAATTTTCTTGACCGATTCTACATGCCAAAGCTGAATCAAGAACAGGTAAATCAATTAAATAGTCCTATATCCCCTAAGAAAATAGAACCTGTCATCAAAAGTCTACCATCCAAAATAACCCCAGGACCAGATGGTTTAGGTATAGCATTCTACCAAACCATCAAAGAAGAATTAACTCCAATTCTCTTCAAACTATTCCAAAACATAGAAACAGAAGGAACACTACCAAATTCATTCTACGAAGCCACAGTCACCTTGGTACCTAAACCTCACAAAGACCCAACAAAGAAAGAGAATTTCAGGACAATCTCCCTCATGAACATTGATGCAAAAATACTCACAAAATACTTCCAAAACAAATACAAGAACACATCAAAGACATCATCTACTATGTTCAAGTATGCTTCATCCCAGGTATGCAGGGGTGGTTCAATATACAGATATCCATCAATGTGATCCACCATATTAACAAACTGAAAAAAAGAAACATGTAATAGATGCTGAAAAAGCATTTGACAAAATCCACCATCCATTCATGTTTAAAGTATTGGACAGATCAGGGATACAACACACTTATCTAAACTTAGTAAAGGCAATATACAGCAAGCCAGTAGGTAACATCAAACTCAATATGGAAAAACTTAATTCAATCCCAGTGAAATCAGGGACAAGGCAATGCTGTCCACTTTCTCCATATCTATTCAACATAATTTTGGAAGTCCTTGTTAGAGCAATAACACAGTTGAAGGAGATCAAGGGGATATGAATTGGAAAGGAAGAAGTCAAATTATCACTATTTGAAGATGATATGATAGTATACCTGAGTGGCCCTAAAAATTCTACCATAGAACTCCTGTAGCTGATAAACACGTTCAGCAAAGTGGCAGGTTATAAAATTAACAACAACAACAAAATAGCCCTCCTTTATACAAAAGACAAAAGGGCTGAAAAAGAAATTAGTGAAACAACACCCTTCACAATACCCACAGAGGACATAAAGTACCTTGGTATAACCCTAACCAAATAAATCAGAGAATCAGAGTCTTGTATGAAAAAATTTCAATTCCCTGAAGAAAGGATTAGAGATATCAGAAGATGGAATGATCAACCATGTTTCATGGCTTGGCAGGATTAACATAGTAAAAATGGCCATCTTACCAAAAGCAATCTAGAGATTCAATGCAATTCCCATCAAATTAACATTACAATCAATTCTTTACAGACCTGGAAAGAAAAATTCTCAACTTCATAAGGAATAACAAGAAACCCAGAATTGCTAAAACAATCCTCTACAATAAAAGATCTTCTGGAGGTATCTCCATCCCTGTTCTTAAGTTGTACTATAGAGAGACAGTTATAAAAACTGCATGTACTGGCATAGAAACAGAATGGTAGATCAATGGAACCAAAGACCCAGAAATAAACACACACACTTATGGACACCTGAATTTTCAGAAAGATACCAAAATCATACAATGGAAAAAAAAAAAAGATAGCATCTCCAACAAATAGTGCTGGTCTGACTGGATATCTACATGCAGAAAAATGCAAATAGATCCATACTTATCAGCCTGAACAAAACTAAAGTCCAAGTGGATCAAAGGCCTCAACATAAAACCAGAAACATGAAATCAGTTAGAGGAAAAAGTGGGGAGTATCCTAGAACTCATTGATACAGAAGAAAAATTCCTGCATAGAACACCAACAACATAGGCTCTAAGATCAACAATCAATAATTGGGACCTCATGAAAATGAAAAGTTTTTGTAAAGCAAAAGACACCGTCATCAAAAGAAAATGAATGCCTACAGATTGGGAAAGAATCCTAGCCAACCCTTTATCTGACAAAGAGCATATCCAGCATATATAAAAATCTAAAGAAGATGAAAAGCAACAAATCAAGTAATTCAATTTAAAAATGGAGTACAGAGCTAAATAGAGAATACTTGATAGAGGAATATAGAATGGCAGAGAAACACTTGAAGAAATGCTTAATGTCACAAAGTCATCAGGGAAATGCAAATGAAAACAACCCTCAGATTTCACCTTACATCCATCAGAATGCCACAATCAAAAACTGAAGTGACAACACATGCTGGAGAGGTTGTGGAGAAAGGGGAACAATCCTCCACTGCCAGTGGGAATGTAAACTTTTACAACTACTCTGAACATCAATCTGGTCCTTTCTCAGATAACCTGAAATAGCACTTCCTCAAGAACCAACCAGAACATGCCAAGGCATATATTCAAAAGAGAGTCAAGTACAAAGTAAGGACATTTGCTCAACCATGTTTGTAGCAGCTTTATTTGTAATAGCCAGAACCTGGAAACAACCCAGATGCCCCTCAACTGAAGAATGGATGCAGAAATTGTGGTACATCTACACAATGGAATATTACAGAGCAATGAAAAATAAGGAAATCATGAAATTTGCAGGTAAATGGTGGGAACTGTAAAGGATCATCTTGAGTGAACCGTCCCAGAAGCAGAAAGACAAACACAGTATATACTCACTCATATAGATATATAATAAAGGATAAACCTACTAAAATCTGTACATCTCAAAAAACTAATTAAGAGGGAGGATGCTTATTAAAATACTCAATCCCCATCTGGAAAGGAAAAGAGGATGAACATAAGAAGAAGAATACAGGAAACAAGTTAGGAGACTGCCATGGAGGGCCTCTGAAAGGCTCTGCTCTGCAGACTAAGCAGATTCTGAGACTTATGGCCAACTGTTGGGCAGAGTGCACGGAATCTTATGAAAGAAGGTGGAAATAGTAAGATCTGGTGAGGACAGGAAAGCCACAAAGAGAGCAATAGAATCAGAAAATTTGAACACAGGGTCATTCCTGATACTCCTACTCCAACCAGTACCATCCATAGAGAAAACCTAGAACCCCTGCACAGATGTGGCCCATGGCAGTTTAGTGTCCAAGTGGGTTACTTAGTAATGAGAATAGGGACTGCCTTTGACATAATCTGTTTGGCCTTCTCTTTGATCATCCCCCCTGAGGGGAGAGCAGTCATATGAGGTACAGAAGATGACAATGCAGCCACTCCTGATAAGATCTGATAGACTAAGAGCAGAAGGAAGGACAAGAGCATCTCCCCTATCAGTGGACTTGGGGAGGGGCATGCATTATAAAAGGGTGAGAGAAGGTGGGATTGGGAATGGAGAAGGGAGGGATTTATGTGAGGAGACAAGGTAAATAAAGTGTAATTAATAAATTTAAAAAACATATAATAATGGAATCTGTGATAATGTGATAGTCACATATAAAGGACACATAACTTTATTAATGACCCCTTGTAAGAAATATGTCATCTTTTTCCAAAACTAAGAGTCTTGGACACAGGACCTGACATCTCTGGGTTGTGTGATTTCAGCTTCCCAGATTGAGGCTTGCAGTGCTGCTCAGCCTTTTTCTTAAGCAGGATGTCCTCTTGATCCTTTTAATAATTAGCTTCTGAAACTTCTACTGGCTTTAACCTGTTTCATGAC
The DNA here is from genome assembly GCF_030254825.1 of Meriones unguiculatus. Taxonomy (NCBI): domain Eukaryota; kingdom Metazoa; phylum Chordata; class Mammalia; order Rodentia; family Muridae; genus Meriones; species Meriones unguiculatus. The sequence continues at coordinate 10,231,791 of NW_026843709.1, forward strand.
ATCATTTTGCCTCTCAGCCAATAAGTGCCTGAGAAAATCTTGAGGTTTCCATGGAGACTAGTAAACAAACTTTCCTCAGTATCCATTATCTCTAATCCTGTTCATAGGTGGCTTTTTCTTATGAAACTCAACAAGCCTTTATTTCATCCCTTTATCCTGGAGCCATACCTTTCTCCTGTTAACATCATGAGAATGTCAGGTAGGAAATGAAATTTTAATGTTTATTTAATTTGACAGCTTCTTAAGTAGGGAAGCTTGAAAGTGATGTGGTATTAAGGGGATTGTACTGAAAGACAAGGTGGTCTCCTACTGTTGTCTTGGATTTGAAATTTCCTAGGTTGTGACTTTGAATTGAGCAATTACTAGCATACTTACTAAATGTACCTTCACATTGTTATTGATGTAATAGCCTGGCAGGGACTAGGGTTTAAGAGCAGTGAAAAATGATGCAAACCAGAAAATTACCGGGACTCATATGGCTGAAACAGAGAATGATCTGTGAATTTAAGAGGAGAACTGAGAGGCAATAAAGGATTTGACAGTTGGTTTTGTTCTACACTAGGGTTGCCAACCTTTTTTGATCAGGTGGCTGGCTTGCCTGACCAGGCTGGATGGGCAGCTGTATCCTACTCAGTGATCAGTTAGCAAGTTTTCTGGTCCTGGATTTTACAGTTAAAATAGGGTCATCAGAATAGAGAAATGGTTTGGTGTTATCTGCCTAGGATACAAGAGCAGCTGTTTTACCTGTTGTGGTCCTCCATATGAACTGAACCCTCTAAATATAATGTTAGTGCCAGGACTGCTTTTTTTAAGGGGCCACCTGAGCAGATTGGGTCTCATGTAGGTGGGTAAATATTAGTTAATGGCTAGGATTTTCTGCTATATAATGAGTTTCTAGAAAGCATGCCTTAAAAAGTCAAACTCTGCCCTATTTACACAATCTTTTCTTCATGTTAAAAGTCATTGTAAAAGTTGTGAACATATTATTTTATTGATTTTGTGGGAATTTCATCTTATATTTATTACACTCCTTTTTCCATTGCTCCCAGGTTCAAATTCCTACCTAAATGTCACACTATTTTTTTCCCTAAAATACATCAATTAAAGTAAATATTGTTACATCTATTCATTGGAAAATGAACAGAATCTCAGTACCAAGTCCCTTAAAGAAAACTGAGTTCATCATAGCCACACAGTGGTGTACCTCCAAGAAGAAGCCTTCAGTCCTGAAGATCTCTATACTTCATCAACTTGTTCACAGTTTTTGTTACATATTTATTTATTATGAATTGTTCACTTTGTATCCCCACTGCTGCTCTCTCCCTCTTCTCTTTTCAGAACTATCCACCCTTCTGCTTCTATCTCTATGTCTTTTTTTCTAGTGCTGTGATAAGGGGAGTTCCTCCTCCCTTTTCTAACTGACCCTAGCTTATCAGGTCTCATCAAAGATGGCTGCATCATCTTTTATAGCCTGATTCTTAGGGGATTGTTCTCCTTGTGTACTCAATTGAATCTACTTATGACACTCTTCCTTCCTTTTCCCCTACATACTTAGCAGAGAACTGAGGGAAGGTAGAATTTCTTAGGGAAATCCCATTTATAGCTGGATGTTTTAAGGTCTCTCTGCATAATATCGGACTGTCGGTCTCCATATGCAAACCCTTTTGATGCAGAAGAAAGCATCTTTTCACAGATCTATCATTTGAGGGCAGAGAGGAGCATATTTTAATAACAACAGCCTGGGTTGCTTGACAGTTTCTATAGGATATCCTGGTCTAATAAATCAATTAACTACCATCCAATTCCCCTAGTGGAAGACTGGCTTGGACACAATAGATGACTTATTGGAACTTAATCCTCCACTATTAGAAGACTTCCTAATAAGTGAATACAAATCATATTTCTCTTTCTCTATTTTAGTTACTTCATCCAGGATGATATTTCTTGTATCTATCCATTTGTCTGAAAAATTATGATATCGTTTTCTTAGCTGATTCCATTGTGGATATATTCCACATTTTCCCTGAAGGGATTGTCATTCATGTTCTTTAGTCTTTGAAAGTTGCTGGGACTTTAATCATTGTATTGAATGACAAAAATTAAGGATAACAATTTGCTTTTAGCCTAGAATTCCCTCCATCTTCTTCTACTTGTGATTTGAATTACAGTGTCCCCATGAAGCCCATCTATTTACATGTGGAGTCCCAAGAGAGGAAGTGTCTGGGAAATGTTAGGAGGTTTAGCCTTGTTAGGTAATATAATTCCTTTGTTTCCCTAATTTCTTTCTCAGGTCTTTTATCTTTTGTATACAAGAGGGCTACTGATTTTTTGAGCTAATTTTTTATCCAGCCACTTTGATGAAGATGTTTGTCAGCTCTAGGAGTTTCCTGGTAGAAATTTTTGGGTAACTCATGTATACTATCATATCATCTGAAAATAAGGATACTTTGACTTATTATTTTTTTTATTTATATCCCCATAATCTCCATCAATTGTCTTATTGCTCTAGGAAGGACTTCCAGATCTTTGTTGAAGATATATGGAGAGAATGGGCAGCCTTGTCTTGTCCCTGATTTCAGTGGGATTGCTTTATCTTTCTCTCCCTTTAGTTTGATGTTGGGTATAAGCTTGTTCTATGTCCTTTTCTATATCTAGGTATGTGCCTTATATCCCTGATCTCTCCAATACTTTAAATATGAGTTAATGTTGGATTTTGAAACATGCTTTTTCAGCATCTAAGGAGATTATCATGTGTTTTTTTTTTTTCATTTTCTAATATGGTGGATCATATTGATGGATACCCATGTATTGAACTACCCATGCATACCTGGGATAAAGCCTACTTGGTCACAATGAATGATATCTTTTATGTGTTCTTGTATTAAGTCTAAGACATAAAGCAACTTCGTATGACCCTAAGCATGGAAGTCAAAGATATGTATGAACAAAATTTGAAATTTCTGAAGAAAGAATTAGAAGATATCAGAAAAAGGAAAGATCTCCCATGCTTATAGCTTAGCAGACTTACCATTGTAAAAATGGTCATCTTACTAAAAGCAGTCTACAGATTCAATGTAATTTCCATCAAATTACAAACAAAATTCTTTATAGAACTTGAGAGAAAAATTCTCAAATTCAAATGAAAAACAAGAAACTCAGAATTGGTAAAACAATGGTTTACAGTAAAAGATCTTCTAGAAGTATCTGCATCCCTGATTTCAATCCGTACTATAGAGCAACAGTAATAAAAACTCTATGGTAGTGGCATAGAAATGGAGTGGTGAATCAATGGAACCTAATAGTTAGAAGACCCAGAAATAAACCCACACATTTATGGACAACTGATTTTAGAAAAAAATAAAAACAGTTAAAGTATCTTCATCAAATATTGCTGATCTAATTAAATGTCTACAAGTAGAAAATGCAAATAGATGTATAATTATCACCCTGCACAAAAGTAAAGTCCAAGTGGATCAAAGACCACAACATAAAACCAGACACATTAAATTGGTTAGAAGGAAATTGGGGAAGAGCCTTGATCTCATTGATACAGGAGACAACTTCTTGAACAGAACATTAACAGCACAGGCTCCAAGAGAAACAATGAGTAAATGTGATCTCATGAAACTGAAAAGCTTCTGTAAAGCAAAGGACAGTGTCATCAAAACAAAATGAATGCCTACAGATTTGGAAAGAATCTTCCCCAAGCCTCTATGTGACAGAAGGCTATTATCCAGTATATATAAAGAACAAAAGAAGTTGAAAAGCAACAAATCAAGTAATCAAATTAAAAAATGGAGTACAGAGCTAAATAGAGAATTCTTGATAGAGGAATATCGAATGGAAGATAAGCACTTAAAGAAATGCTCAACGTTATAAGCCATCAGGAAAATACAAACAAAATGAACCTGAGATTTCCTGTTAAACTGATCAGAAAGGCCAAAATCAAAAACTCAAGTGACAACACATGCTGATGAGATTATGGACAAAGGGGAACCCTCCTCCACTACTGGTGGGAATGGAACCTTGTAAAATCTCTCTGGAAATTAATCTGATGCTTTCTCAGATTAGAAATAGAACTTCCTCAAGATCCAGCTATACCATTTCCAGCTATATCCAAAAGAGTGTCAAGTACACAATAAGGACATTTGCTCAGTCATGTAGCAGCTTTATTTGTAATAGCCAGAATCTGAAACAACCCAGATGACCCACAACTGAAGAATGGGTACAGAAATTCAAATTGAGTAATTGGAATATTACTCAACAATTAAAAACAAGAAAATCATGAAATTTGCAGGTAAATGGTGGGAACTGAAAAGGATCATCCTGAGTGAACTGTCTCAGAAGCAGAAAGACACATACGGTATATACTCACTCATATAGACATATCATATAGGATCAAGCAACTAACATCTATACACCTAAAGAAACTAATCAAGAGGGAGGATGCTTACTAAAATACTCAATCCCCATTGTGAAAGGCAAAGAGGATACACTTCAGAAGTAGAAAACGAGGAAGAAGTTAGGAGACAGCCACTGAGGGCCTCTGAAAGGCTCTGCTCTGCAGACTATCAAAGCAGATGCTGAGATTTATGGCCAACTGAGTTCAACCTTGACACACTCAAGCACACCCCCAAGAAAAAGGTATGAGTCCTGAAGACCTCTATATTTCATCATCTTGATCACAGTTTTTTAAGTATATATTTGTTATCATTTGTTCCCATTTTATATCCTCTGCTGCCCCCCCCCCCCCTTCTTCACTTCAATTACCACCTCTTCCTTCTAATACCTCTTTGCCCTTTCTTTAGTTCACTGATAGGAGAGATCCTCCTCACTTTTCTATCTGACCTAGTTTATCAGATCTCATCAATGCTGGCTGCATTATCTTCCTATGAAGCCCGATTCCCAGGGTATTGTTCCCCTTGTGTGCTCAATTCCCTCTACTTATTACACTTTTCCCACCTCCTCTCCTGCATGCTTCCAAATAGCTCCACTTGAATGGAGAATTTCATGGGGAAATCCCATTTAGAGTGGGTGTTTTAAGGACTTGCTCTGCATATTATTGGACTATGGTTATCTGTATGCAATCCCATTTGATGCATATGGAAGCATCTCAGTAATGATCTATCAGATGAGGGCAGAGAGCAATATAGTTTAATAACTACAGTGTGGGTTACTTAACTATTTCCATAGAATATCCTGTCCCAACAACTCAATTAACTACCACTCAATTCCCCTAATAGAAGCCTGGTTTAGTCACAAAAGATGGTCTATTGGAACTTCAAACCCCACTATTAGGAGACTGCCTCATAAATGAAAGCATACCATATTTGTCTGTATGCAATTTAGTTACTTCACCGAGAATGAATTTTCCTGGTTCCATCATTTGTCTGAAAGTATCGTGAATTCATTTCGTTTTTTTCTTTATTAATTGTAGTTTATTCACTTTGTATCCGCACTGTGGTTCTCTCCCTCCTCCCATTGCAATTCGTCCCTTCCTCCACCCTCTGCCTGCATACCCTTCCCCAAGCCGACTGATAGGGGAGGACTACTTTTCTTCCCTCTAATCCTAGTCAATTAGTTATCATCAGGAGTGGATGCATTGACTTCTTCTGTAGCCTCGTAATCCTGCTTCCCTCTCATGGGGAGATAATTAAAGAGCAGGCCAATCAGTTCATGTCAGAGACAGTCCCTGTTCCTATTACAATGGAAACCACTTGGATACTGAACTGCCATGAGCTACATCTGTGCAGGGGTCTTAGGTTATCTCCATGCATAGTCCTTGGTTGAAGTATCAGTCTCAGGAAAGACCCCTGTGCTCAGATATTTTGGTTCTGTTGCTCTCCTTATGGAGTTCCTGTCCTCTCATCTTTTCCCACATCTTTCATAAGATTCTCTGCACTCTGCCCAAAGGTTGCCCATAAGTCTCAGCATCTGCATTTATAGTCTGCAGGACAGACCTTTTCAGAGGTCCTCTGTATCAGGTTCCTGACTTGTTCCCTCTTTTCTCCTTCTTCCAAAATCCAGTCTCTTTGTGTTTCTGGGTAGGAATTGAGCACGTTAGCAAGAGTCCTCCCTCTTGATTAGTTTCTTTAGCTGTACAGATTTTAGTAGGTTTATCCTACTATATTATATGTCCATATGAGTGAGTATCTGTGTGCATTCCTCTGCTGCTGGGATAGCTCACTCACGATGATCTTTTCCAGATCCCACCATTTACCTGCAATTTTCATGATTTCTTTGTGTTTGATTGCTGAGTAATATTCCATTGTGTAGATATACCACAACTTGTGCATTGGTTCCTCCATTGAGGGGCATCTGGGCTGTTTCCTGCTTCTGGCTATTACAAATAAGGCTGCTACAAACATAGTTGAGCAAATGTCCTTTTTGTGTACTTGAGCTTTTTTGGGTATATGCCTAGGAGTGATATAGCTGTATCTTGAGGAAGCACTATTCCTAGTTGTCTGAGAAAGCACCAGATTGATTTGTACTAGTTGTAAAAGTTTACATTCCCACCAGCAGTGGAGGAGGGTTCCCCTTTCTTCACAACCTCTCCAGCATGTGTTGTCTCTTGAGTTTTTTATCTTAGCCATTCTGATGTGTGTAAGGTGAAATCTTAGGGTCATTTTGATTTGCATTTCCCTGATGGCTTGTGACACTGAGCATTTATTTAAGTGTTTCTCTGCCATTTGATATTCCTCTGCAGAGAATTCTCTATTTAGCTCTCTACCCCATTTTTATTTGGATTACTTGATTTTTTTGCTGTTTACCTTCTTCAGTTCTTTATATATACTGGATATTAGCCCTCTGTCATATGTAGGATTGCTGCAGATCCTTTCCCAATCTGTAGGCTGTTGTTTTGTTCTGAGGATGGTGTCCTTTCCTTTACAGAAGCTTTTCAGTTTCATGAGGTCCCATTTATTGATTTTTGCTCTTAGAGCCTGTGCTGTTGGTCTTCTGTTCAGGAAGTTGTCTCCTGTGGCAATGAGTTCAAGGATATTGCCCACTTTTATTGTAAGCAGTTTAGTGTCTGGTTTTATGTTGAGGTCTTTGATCCATTTGGACTTTAGTTTTGTGCACAGTGATAAGTATGGATCTATTTGCATTTTTCTACATGTAGACTTCCAGTTAGACCAGCACCATTTGTTAAAGATGCTATTTTCCATTAAGTGGATTTGGCATCTTTGTCAAAAATCAGGTGTCCATAAGTATGTGGGTTTATGTCAGTGTCTTCTATTCAATTCCATTGATCCACCAGTCTGTTTCTATGCCAGTACCATGATGTCTTTAATATTGTTGCTCTATAGTACAACTTGAGATCAGGGATGGAGATACCTCCTGAAGATCTTTTACTGTAGAGAATTGTTTTAGCAATTCTGCGTTTCTTTTTGTTCCATATGAAGGTGAGAACTTTTCTTTCAAGGTTTGTAAAGAACCGTGTTGGTAACTTGATGGGAATTGCATTGAATCTGTAGATTGCTTTTGGTAAGATGGCCATTTTATTACAGTAATCCTGCCAAGCCATGAGCATGGGAGATCTTTCCATCTTCTGATATCTGCTTTTAATTCTTTCTACAGAGACTGGAAATTTTTTTTTCATACAATTCTTTAACTTGCTTGGTTAGGTTCACACCAAGGTACTTTATATCCTTTGTGGCTCTTGTGAAGGGTGTTGTTTCCATTTGTTTCTCAGCCCTTTTGTCTTTTGTATATAGGAAGGCTACTGATTTCTTTTTAAGTTACTTTTGCATCCAGCCACTTTGCTGAAGGTGTGAATTAGCTGTAGGAGTTCCATAGTAGAAATTTTGGCTTCACTCAAGTGTACTATCATATCATCTGCATGTTTTGATACATTGACTTCTTCCTTTCCCATCTGTATCCCCTTGATCTCCTTCAACTGTCTTATTGCTCTAGCTAGGACTTCAAGAACAATGTAGAAGAGATATGGAGAGAGTGGACAACATTGCCTTGTCCCTAATTTCAGGGGGAATGATTTAAGTTTCTCTTCATTGATTTTGATGTTGTCTATAGGCTTACTGTATATCACCTTTACTATGTTCAGGTATGTGCCTTATATCCCTGAACTCTCCAAAACTTTAAACATTAATGGATGTTGGATTTTATCAAATGCCTTTTCAGTGTCTAAGGAGATGATCATGTGGTTTTTCTCCTTCAGTTTGTTTATGTGGTGGATCACATTGATGGACTTCCATATTTTGAAATACCCTTGCATGTCTACAATGAAACCTACTTGGTCATAGTGGATAATATCTTTGATGAGTTCTTGGATTCGGTGTGCAAGGGTTTTGTTGAGGATTTTTGCATCAATGTTCATGAGGGATATTGTCCTGGAATTCTCTTTCTTTGTTGGGTCTTTGTGAGGTTTAGGTACCAAGGTGACTGTGGCTTTGTATAATGAGTTTGGTAGTGTTCCTTCTGTTTCTATGTTTTGGAATAGTTTGAAGAGAATTGGAGTTAATTCTTCTTTGATGGTCTGGTAGAATGCTACACCTAAACCATCTGGTCCTGGGGTTATTTTGGATGGTAGACTTTTGATGACAGGTTCTATTTCCTTAGGGGATATAGGACTATTTAATTGATTTACCTATTCTTGATTAAGCTTTGGCATGTAGAATCGGTCAAGAAAATTGTCCATTTCATTTAGATTTTCAAATTTTGTGACATATATTCTTTGAATGTAAGACCTAATTATTGTTTGGATTTCATCAGTGTCTCTGGTTCTGTCCCCCTTTTTGTTTCTGATTTTGTTGATTTGGATAGTTAGTTTCTCTCTGCCTTTTAGTTAGTTTGGCTAAGGGTTTATCTATCTTGTTGATTTTCTCAAATAACCAGCTCTTGGTTTCATTGATTCTTTAAATTGTTTTATTTCTATTTGATTGATTTCAGCCCTGAGTTTGGTTATTTCCAGCTGTCTACTCCTCTTTAATGTGTCTGCTTCTTTTTCTAGGGTTTTTAAGTGAGCCATTAAGTTGCTTGAGGGCACTGTCTAGAGTTTCTTCTTTGAAAGCACTTAGGGCTATGAACTTTCCTCTTAGCACTGCTTTTAATTTGTGCCATAAGTTTGGGTATATTATGCCTTCGTTTTCATAGAATTCTAGGAAGTCTTCAATTTCTTTCTTTATTTCTTCTCTGACCCAGTTGTCATTTAGTATCACGTTGTCCAGTTTCTTGTGTGTGTACTCCTTTTGCTATTTTTGTCATTGAGATCCAGTTTTAGTCCATGGTGATCAGACAGGAAACAAGGGATTCTTTCAATCTTCTTGTATCTGTTGAGGCTTGCTTGTTGACCAAACATATAGTCTACTTTGGAGAAGGTTCCATGACGTGCTGAGAAGAATGTAAATTCTTTTGAGTTTGGGTGAAAGGTTCTGTACATATCCGTGAGGTTCATTTGATTCATGACCTCTGTCAGATTTATTGTTTCTTGGTTTAATTTCTGTTTTGTTGACTTGTCCTTTGTTGAGAGTGGGGTGTAGAAGCCTCCCACTTTTAATGTGTGGAGGTCTATGTGTGATTTACGTTTTATTAAAAGTTTATTTTACAAATGTGTGTACCCTTGCATTTTGGGCCTAGATGTTCATGATTGTGATATCTTCCGGGTGAAGTTTTCCCTTGATGAATATGAAGTGTCCTTCTCTAATTCTTTTGATCCATTTTGGTTGAAAATCTACTTTATTAGATATTAGGATGGCTACTCCTGCTTGCTTCTTGGGTCCAGTTGCTTGGAAAACTGTCTTCCAGCCCTTTACTCTCAGGTAATATCTATCTTTGTGATTTAGGTGTGTTTCTTGTATGCAACAGATTGTTGTGTCTTGTTTACCCATTCATTCTATTAGTCTGTGTCTTTTAATTGGAGAATTGAGTCCATTTATGTTGAGGGAGATTAATGAGCAGTGGCTGTTAGATCCTTTGATATTGATGTTGGCCATGGTAGTATGTTTGTGTGTTTGGCTACAATTTGTTTTGCTTTAGTGAGGTTATTTATTTCCTGTAATATCTTGAGTGTAGTTAGTTTTTTGGGTTGTATTTTTTCTTCTAGTATCATTTGTAATGCTGGATTTGTATGTAGGTATTGTTGAAATTTGTATTTGTCTTTGAATATCTTGTTTTCTCCATCTATGAGGACTGAGAGTTTTGTTGGGTACAGTAGCCTAGGCTGACATCTGTGTTCTCTTAGAGCCTGCCTGATATCCTGCCAGGCTCTTCTGGCTTTCACAGTTTCTGTTGAGAAGTCAGGTGTGATTCTAATGGGTTTGCCAATATATGTTACTTGGCTTTTTTCCCTTGCAGCTTTTTGTATTTTTTCTTTGTTCTGTATACTCACTGTTTTGATTATTATGTGACGGGAGGATTTTCCTTTCTGGTCAAATTTATTAGGTGTTCTGTAGGCCTCTTAAATTCTTAAGGCCTCTTCTTAAGTTGGGGAAATTTTCTTCAGTGATTTTTGCTGAAAATATTTTCTGGGCCTCGGAGGAGTGAATCTTTTTTTTCCTCTATTCCTATTATTCTTAGGTTTTGTCTTTTTATGTTGTCTTGTATTTCTTGGATGGTTTGTGTCGGGATTTTTTTAGAATTATTATTTTCTTCAACAGATACATCAATTTCTTCCATTGTATCTTCCATACCTGAGATTCTTTCTTCCATCTCTTGTAGTCTGTTGATTATGCTCTCCTCTGTAGTTCTTGTTTTCTTTCCTAGATTCTCCTTCTTCATGACATACTCCGTTTGTGTTTTCTTTAATTTTTCCAATTCTATCTTCAGATCCTGAACCATTTTGTTGATTTCCTTACCTGTCTGACTGTATTTTCCTGTTTTTCCTTCAATTCCTTCATCTGTTTGTTTGAACGTTCCTCTTTTTCTTTTATTTATTTCAGTGACACAAACTGTTTGGCTGCATCTTCCTGTATTTCTTTATGGATGACCATAATCTGTTTTATTATATCTTCCCCTAATTCTTTACACATTACTTCTTCAATTAACCTCTTCATAAGCATAGATGTAAGGTCATCTTATTGAATTTCACTTATGTTATGCTGTCCAGGGCTACTTGCCCCTGGATAACTGGGTTCTGGGGATGCCATGTTGTTTTGCCTTTTGTTGGTTGTGCTTTTTAGCTGGCCTCTACCCATCTCTCTGTCTCAGGTGTTGTCTGTTAATTTCTGGTACCTGCTGAGTCCTGGGGCAGGGAGAATCCACTTGGCAGGGTTTTGAAGTTCTCCTCTGCTTTTTGAGTATGGTCAATTGAATGGTGGTGCTTCTCAGGAATTGTCACTGTTCATTTCAGATATGTGGACCTGTGTGATAACTGTGGTATTCAGGAAGGCTCTCCTCTCATCAGGAGATTTCCTGGTGATGGCTGTCCTGCTGCTGGGATTTTTGCTCTGAGTTTAGTGAGCAGTAGCTCTTGCTCTTAATGTGTAATTTTTGGTTGCAGCCCTCTTGAAAAACCAGGGATTCCCAGTTTTGTCAGTCTAGCTAGGGATAAGTGGTTGATCCTTGGCGCTGTATCTGAGGGCTGCTGTAATGGCTTTCTGGCTTTTGTAGGTCTGAGGATGCAGCTGTGTGCACCAGTGGCTCTTGGTACTCAGTAATGGCAGGTGACCACAGGGGTCAAGACTGCAGTAGAAGGCTAGAGCCTAGAGTCTAGAAAGTCTCTTGGACCTGGGTGTCCTGAGGGTTGGACCTGATGATCCCGCCGCTGTGAGGATTCCTCCTGACAGGGACACCTAATCTTTGCTTTAGGGATAGCCTTTCTGTCTCTGATTGCAAGTAGAACCTGCACGCACCGACATATGTGGCTCTGCCTTCTGCCTTTTGGGTGATTGGGTGCCTGGATATCTGCTGAAACTGGTTAACTTTTCCTGAGACCCTTTTGTGTTTGTGGTATCAGCAGAGTGCTCTGAGATCAGACCAGCCGTTCCCCTCTCTGTGGGTTTGCACTTGACAGAGGAACTCAGTCTCTGGTCGTCTGGGGCCCACAGTTCTATATGGGGGCATTCAGGCAGGGCTCTGTGCCAGCACCTGGGTCCCTGGCTCTGGCTCTGGGCTGGCTCCTTGGCACCCGCGGAACCTGAGTCTTTTCCAGGGGATGTCTGGGTGACCGAAGGTTGGTCCCAATTGTTTCCTGCACCATGGGGTTATTTCTTAACTAGAAATCTCAGTCTCTGATGTGGTGGTGCCCACAGTTCTGTCTGGGGCAGTGATCAGAGCACGCTGATTTGTGGCTCTGGGCTGGTGACCAAGTGCCTGGCAGAACTGGGATCTCTTCTGTGGTTTAGCTGGGTGAGTTAAAGCTGATTGAATACCCCACCATGGGGTATCCCCTCACCTGGGAAACACAATCACTTGTGTTTTATGGCCGTGAGTTCTGACTGCTGGTCACTGTGCTGATCCTGCTATGCTGCTGGTCAGAAGGAGAGACATACGGTGCTGACATCTTTCCCTCCTTCTCCCATGATATCATTTTCTTAGCTGAATAATACTTCATTATGGAAATATTCCACATTTTTCCCAAGTGAGATTGTCAGTCCTGCTCTTTAGTCCTTTAAGTTGTTGGTACTGTATTCAATGTATTGAATGACAAAATACCAGGATAACTATGTTCGTTTAACCTAAAAGTCCCTCCAACTTCTTCTACTTCCTAGTGATTTGAATTGCAATGTCTGCTTGAAACTCATGTATTTATGTGTGGAGTCACTAGTAATGAAATATCGGGGAAGGGTTGGGAGGTATGGCCTTGTTAGATTATATAATTCATATTGGAGTTATATTGTAGGAGGGTGTGTTTTGATAATGATATGCATCCTGTTGGTCTTAGTCTTGTTATTTCTAAATCTTTCCCTCTAGGTTTTTCTCTTTCTGTCTCTCTCAGATTCCCTTTTATCTGTCTGTCACTTGTGATTCAAAATTCTGCTGAAGGCTACAACAAGATGACTGCCTGCTTATGTGACATCAGGGATAATTTTTGTGAAAATTTAAGCAAGTCCCAATTAACCCTTTTTGTCACAGATTTGCATTGTTAATTCAGCAATTTCCCAGTAATTAACTCACTGACTGAGGATATATCTGTGCATTTAACAAACAATAATGGAATCTGGTATAATGTTATAGTTACATGTAAAGGACATGTGTCTTTATTAATGACCACTTGAAAGAAATATATGACACTTTTCCTTAAATAAGAGTCTTGGACACAGGAACTGACATCTCTGGGTTGTGTACTTTCTACTGTCATGATTGAGACATGTAGCAGCTCAGCCTTTCTCTCAGGCAGGCTATCCACTTGGCCGTTTTTATGTCTGGCTTTTGAAACTCATACTTCCTTTGACTTGTTGTATGACATCATTCTAACTCTCAGCCAATCAGCACATGAGAGAATCTTGTGGTTTCCATGGAGATGAGTAAATAAATTTTTGTCACTGTCCTGTATCTCTGATCCTGTTCACATGTCACTTTTTCTTGTGAAACCCAACAAGCCTTTATCTCATCCCTTTATCCAGATCACACTCCTTTACTCCTGTTTACCTTTGAGACAACGTCAGGTAGGAAAAAGAACTATAATGTTTATTCAGTAGGACACCATCCTAAGTACAAGAACTTCAAAGTGATGTGAGATTAAGTGGAATGTATCAAATGATAAGGTGGTCTCCTACTGTGGTCTTGGATCTGTAATTTCCTAAGTTGTGACTTTCAACTGAGCAGTTACTCACATACTCATTAATGTCCCCTCATATTCTTATTGAATAATAGGCTGGTAGGGTCAAGGTTTCCCTGTGGCATTGATTCCTTAGAAACAGGGCAATGAGAAGGAATCAGGACAATTCCTGGGCCATGTCTGGCTGAAACAGCAAAAGCTTAATGTATGTAATTTGAGAACTGTGGGGCAATTAACTTTTTTACAGCTGGTGTTGTTCCACATTAGTGTTGCCAACCCTCTATAAGCTGGGTTGCCTTTGCTGACCTGGCTGGATCTGTAGCTGTGTGCTACTCTGTGGTCAGTGAACAATCCTCCTGGTCCTAAGGTTTTGCAGTTAAAACTACGTCTTCAGGAAAGAGGAATTGGTCCATTTTATATGCCTAAGATACAAGAGCAGTAGTGTTTCTTTCTGTGGTCCTCCAGACATAACCTATAAACATAGTGTTGGAGCCAGGACTGCATGTTCAGAGGTGCAACCTGAGGTCCTGGTATCTGAGCTAGGTGGGTAAACACTAGTTCATGGCTAAGTTATTCTGCTACATAATGAGTTCATGGAAAGCATGCCTTACATAGTTAAAAATTTCCCTCCTTTAGCGGAATCTGTTCTCCCTGTTAAAAGTCATTTTAAAAGTTGTCAACATATTATTTTTATTGATTACGTGGGAATTTCAAATAATATACATTGCACTAACTTTCCATTGCTCCCAGGTTCAAATTACTACCCATGTGTCACACTAAATTTTTTTTTCTTTAAAATTCAAGAATTGAAGTCTGTGTTATTCATATACTCATTGGATCATGATCAGAGTCTCAGTGCCAAGTCTCTTAAAGAAAACTGAGTTCATGCTCACCTCACCATGGCACCAACCCCAAGAAGAAGCCTTTTGGCCTGAAGGGCTCTATACTTCATCACCTTGTTCACAATTTTTTTCTTATGTATTTATTTATTATGATTTAGTCAGTATGTACCCCCACTGCTGCCCTCTCCTTCTTCTCCTTCCAGTCTTACGCACCCTCCTCCTATGCCCTTTCTCTGGTTCCATGATAGAGGAGGTCCTCCTCCCTCTTCTATCTGATCTTAGCTTCTCAGGTCTCATCAAGGTTGGCTACATCAATTTCCTCTGCAGTCTGATTCTCATGGCATTGTTCTCCTTTTGTCCTCAATTCCCTCTATTTATGACACTCTTCCTGCCTCCTCTCCTGCAGGCTTCCCAGAGCTCTGAGGGGAGGGAGAATTTCATAGGGAAATTCCATTTATACCTGTGTTTTTTTAAGGTCTTTTTGTACATAATATCAGACTGTGGTTATTTATATGGAATCACATTTTATGCAGAAGGAAGCATCTCTGTGAATTCAAGAACATAGCACTGAACTATCAGTTGAGGGCAGAAAGCAACATATTTAATAACAGCCTGGGTTGTTTGAAATTTTTGTTAGGATTTGCAGGCCCTACAACTTAATTAACTGCCACCAATCCCCCTTGTGGAAGACTGGTTTTGTCACCACAGATTGACTATTGGAACTTACTCCCGAACTGTTAGGATACCTCCTCATAAGTGAAAGCATAACATATTTCTCCTTTTGCATTTTAGTTATTACACCCAGGTTGATTTTTTCTGGTTCCATCCACTTGCCAAAAATATTATGATGTTGTTTTCTTAAGTGAAGAATAATTCTTTATGGAAATATTCCACATTTTTTTTCAAATGAATATCACCATCCTGTTCTTTATATCTTGGAAATTTCTGGGACTTTAATCATTGTATTTAATGATAAACTGTCATGATAACTATGTTTTTTAGCCCTCCATCTTCTACTTTCTGGTGATTTGAATTGCATATTCCCTTTGAAGCTCATCTCTTTAGTCCCCAGTTGAGCAAACATCTGGGAAGTTTTCGGTGTAATGGCCTTGTTAGATCGTATCATTCCTATTGGAGTTATATTATAGGATGGTGTGCTTTGAGGTTAATATGCCAATGAAAATGATCAGACAGACTGGCGTCTCTGTATTTGGGTCTGTGTCACTTTATATATATATATATATATATATATATATATTTTGTAGGTCTCAGTCTCTCCATTTCTGTATCTGTCTCTCTAGCTCTTTCTCTCTCTCTTTCTCTCCCTGTCTCCCTCTGTCTGCCTTAAGCTTGTGCTTCAGTTTGAAAAGCTCTCAGTTCTGCTGAAGGACTATAACAAGATGGTGTTGTGCCTGAATCGCGGTACCACAAATGATCACCACCAAGAGCCAAGTCCATTGTAAACCACATGACGATCTTTTTATTAGAAATCATTACACGCTGCAGTTGGGGTCTCATCCTCTAACACCAAAGTAGTGAGGGCCAAGAGCCCCTTGCTGAGGATTGTTGGGTGACTTAAAGATTCTGGTCCCTCCCAGCATGCCCAAGGCAGGGGCGATTTTTGCCTGACAAGCATTTATTGGTCAAAATGCTGAATTTTTAATTAATTGAGTATTGGAAAATCCCCAAACCATTAATGATCTGGTGTCCCTCTCTAGGGGGATGGGCCAGTTTCTAGCAAATAGTCAGTGGGGAAATGTGGGTTCTTCCACTCAGAGCATTACTAGACCTCGCCCAGCTTGCTCATTTTTTAATTTTTAATTATAAGTGCTGATTTTTAATCTTTTAGTCTCTCATTCCCCCTCTTCATTTGAAGACCCAATCTTGATTCTTCCAGATATGACCCTTTGTATTTCATAGATTTACCTGTCTAAACTGGGATCTGAGTACCATTAGTGTATTGCTCTCAAATATTTTTTCACGAGAACCATCAAGTAATTTAAAATACAAGACCAAAAGATAAAAATCAAAAGGAGTAGGAGTTCCTTCAGGGAAGATATAGGGGTAGTAAGCCAAGGGGAATTATTATCCTTTCTCTCTAGGTTTTCTCTAGGTTTAGCCCAGTTGCTGCAATATTAGTTGCCATTTCAGCTAAGCAGATGCCCAAGATAATAGCTAATGTCAGGGAGCCCCCTTTGACATAGCCTTTCAGCCTGCTAGGTGGGATTTCAGGACAAGGGTCTCCTTTTCTGAAATTGCTTCCATGCTAAGAAAGGACCATTGGCATCAGAGATAAGGAAGTCTGAAATGCCAGTCAAAGGCTGGGCAATGGGGTGGTCTTCAGAAGCCTCTGGTTAGTTGATCCACCGAAAGAGGCCAGGAGAAATTGTGTCAGTTTCCAGGAAATCCAGCTTTCAGCTCTCAGTCAATAGCTGATCCTGGAAGACAGTCAAACAGGTGAAAATCTACTGAGACAAATTTAAACTGGAGACAGAAGTTAAAATTTGTCTATTAAATGGGAAAAGTGAAGAATCTAAAGACAAGGGAAAAATTCCTCTGGGATCCACTTGAGCTATGCCAGATACAGGTAATATAACTTTTTGATTTCCAGAATTTTTTTAGTACACAAAAGGAAATATATATTTAAAAAAAAAACAACTCTGAACAATAACATATCAATAAATCTAATATAACAATATTCTGAGAGTAACAGGTAAATCTGCATCCCACTGAATGAGTATCAATTAGCTGTTTGTTTTATAACCTTTATAAACAACTTAAGTATGTCCACAGTTTGGAAGTCTAACACTTCTTCTGTGGCATAGGTGTTGGTAATCAGCCAGTAATGGAGCTAGGGCATTTTTCATACACTCAGTATCTACCTTTAGCTCCCATCTCCATGTTCACACTGGAAAGTTAGGCAAAAATACATTCATGATTTATTGCTAAACCCTGGATGCTTGGACTTTCCTTAACAAAGCAAAGAGAAGTAATATGCTTAAGATATTCCTAAATCCTGTCTACCTCAGAATGGTAGATATTAAGAATAGTATAGTAAAGGCTGTGGCTTTTGGGTCAAATATACACATTTAACAGATGTTTTTAGTATGATGAAAAGCATCTTAAAATTCATGTTTAGAAAACTACCAAAGAAAATTTAAATCTCAAACTGGTAACTGAAAAAAAAAAAAAAAAAGAGTCTCATGCTCTACCGACTGAGCTAGTCGGGCACATGGGCAGGCATGGGAGTGTTAGCAGGCTTTCTGGTGTTGGTCTCCTTGGTTTGCCTGTGGTATATATGCAAGATTAGAGTCTCACAACAGTGTAATGCAGCCATGACCATTCAGGCCTTTACAGCCATTGAAGCAGGACAGTCTCCCCAAGCATGGTTGGATACCATAAAAAGCTAAAATGTTACGCTCAGGATGCCAGGCTAAGCACTGCACTCAGGGTCAGCCGCTTTGGACCCAGAGAAGAGCATGTCTGATTGCATGCGGGTTGATGCCCCATACAATCCCAGAGGTCCCGCCTCTGAGAAAAAGGTATTGGACGGGTCTGATGCTCTTTGGGTGGATGACACCTAAATGAACATCAGTACAAAGTCCCAATTTATTTCTAATATCAGAGATCAGACCTCTACTCTTTCTTGATGCATCTAAAACAAAAAGGGGGAACTGTAGAGAGCTGCTTAATGCTGCGCCTTAAAGATGGAGCTGGTTTCCTCCTTCCACCTTCCCAATGGTGAGTGCTCTCTGTCATGAACAATTCCACATTTGGATAAGGCTGAGGATCTGGCTTGCTTCCATGTATATGGACCTATCTGCATTGCCCACGTGGCACGCTGGGGTTGGCTACGCTGGCTTTCCCCAGGGTCAGATGATTGTTCAAGGTTCCTGAATAAACTGCATTGAAAAAAAAAAATAAAAAGAAGCATAGAGATATGGTCCAGTTTGCTTTCTCCTTTTGATGCAGTTCGGGCCCACATACAGAGAATGGTATCACTCACTGATCGGGAGGGTCTTCTCAATTCAATTTACCTTATAAAATTAATCTCTCATAGGGATGCATAGACACTAATCTAATGTAGATAATCTCTCACAAATATTCTCATAGGTTTGTCTCCTTGGTGATTCTAGATCTGACCAAGTTAATAATATTAACCATTAAATATTTCTTCTTTTCTTCTTGCCAATTTCTACCATTGGACGAAAGTGTCTAGCCCATGCTGGTTGGTCTCATAATTGTCTTTCAGAAGCATATAAATTTTCTATGTCAGAGTCAGATCTGTGGGGAATTTGCGTCAGAAAGAGACTCAACTTGTTTTACCACCATATCTGATTTTGATAAATAGATAAAATTCTGGGAGTTGGAAAACTGTCTCAGTGGACAAGGACATTTTCTTTGTAATGATTGCATCTGAAACACTTTTATGCATGTGAAAAGCTGGTCATGGCTGTGTATGCTTGTAACGCCTTTTCTGGGAAGAGGAGACAGGCAAACACTGAGATCTCTGTGTCCAGCTCACCTAGCTAAAAAGGGAAAGCTTTTAGCTAGGAAATAGAGAATGGACACTAAGCCAGGAAGACACCATATGTTTTTCTCTTGCTTCTGCTTGGGCAAGCACAGATGCATGCACACACATACACACACATACACACACATACACACACACACACACACACACCATGCACAAATAACAATGGAAAGGGGGATATTTTCAATACTGAATAAATGACTCCCTGATTAATGAGAGAGAGAAGATGGCAGATTGGCACTAACAGAGTTTTCAGCAGCAGCAGTGTTTATGTAGAATTCCTTCAAAATGTCAAAGTGCATTTTACCTTATATACACTCTAAAATTTCTGTAAAATTACAAACAAAGGCATAAAATGGTATGGTTTATATTTTTATGGGGAAACACAGGTTTCAAAGAGAAATAATGGGTTATGGGTAACTGCATTGATTGAATTGTAAATGCAGACTACAGTTCTATATCATCTACAAGATTATATGCAGTTCTGGTAGGTTCACGAAAGGAAGGCGTACACATCATCTGACTGGCATGTTCATATTCAGCTGGGAGAAGTGAAACATACACTGTAACAAGATTCAAGATGCAAATAAAGGGAATTGTTGGGGATCAGTCATGGATTGGATATAAGTGATGCTGAAGATGGTAGTATCCTCTTACTAAATGGATATTTAAAAGTGATTACAGTTACGTATTTTTATGGTTTACCATTGAACAAAGCGCTTGGTTTTGGAAAGCCAGGCATTGCTTAAACTATAAAAATCTTCTTCTAGAGTGACACCTGTCTAGAGCATTCCTACCAGATTACATAGTGATTAGAAACTTGTTTTAACGGACAAAAAAATTAAATCTGTTTATGAAATTGGGATTATTATATAGAAAAATAATGCATAATATTGTAAAAGACTTAACTTTCAGAAAATATTTTATGTGTATGTGTGTTTTGCTTACATGTATGTCTGTGCACCATGCCTGGTGTTTCTGGAGGCCAGAAGAGGGCATCAGATCCCCTGGAACTGAAGTTACAGACAGTTGGTGCTGGAAGTTGAACCTGGGTCCTCTGGAAAAGAAGCTGGTGTTTTTAACTGCTGAACCATCTTCCTAGCCCCATCTTGAGGGGAGAGAGAAGATACCACATCATAGATTCCATTCTAATGAAAAAATCAGGACTGTACCCAGTGCTTCTAACTCACTAGGAGGCAGGAACTTTCTCATTACATCTCAGCATAGTCTCATGGACATTTAAAATTCTGGATGGACTAATCTTCACCACTGACAAAAGAGTGCCCTGACCCACTAACTAAATAGTTCTCTCACTTTTGTGTTTCTTAAATATTTTTGTAATTGAAATTTTAAAATTGTTTATATCTAATATTCTACCTGTCATATTGCTAAGTCATACTTGTCTTGATTTTAATGAAGTTACAAGTGAAAAAAAAAAGAAAAAAAGAAAGAAAAAAACAAAACTGTTAGTGCTCCATTAACTTATCAGAACTCTATAGATCAATACCAAAACTCTGAACTTCTGAAATCTTATAAAATAAGTACAACAGTAGAAAGGGTGTGGAATCTAAAGTATCTCACATTTTAATATGTTTTAAATTATTTTTATATCTTTATAACACATATTTATATAACTTAAAAGGTTAAACTCCTTGTCTTTTTATCCAGCCAAATATCTTAAGACACAGGCAATTGACATGAATTCTGTGAGCAATGCAAACTAGTTTTTCTTTTTAAATATGAGATCTAGTACCCAGTAGTTCTAGCTATCTAATGAACTGACCAAAAAGATGAGTGGTTCTAACTATCTGCTCTTTAGCCGCAAAGCTACCATTAGCTAAGCATAGCCATCAAAGTGATCAGAGACCTGAGAAGGATAAATTATATATACCAATCTATGTACCAATCAAAATGACAGAGATGAGTAGTTAGTCCATCATCTAGGAAGTGTACCTGGCTCTTGTGGCCTTATGGTATCATGAGCAGAGGCAGTCCAGCCATTTGGCACAGAAAATGAGAGACTGTTTCTGTGGAAATAGGAACATGAGTATTGACCTCAACTTGCCTCTCACAATGTAAAACAATGGATCTCCAGGTGTCCAAATATTAGGCTGGGCCTAGCAGTGGGCCAGTTGAGGCAGTATTACCCAGTGGTTAGCATATCACAATACAGAGTTGCCATCATCTGCTGATTTTAAAGGCAAAGCCAAATCTCGGAGACCTTGGGGGAGCTACTGCCATGATTTTGGGACTCTCTGTCACAAAAAGTTTACGCATGCTAAAATGCCATATTATCAGGGCTCTGACAAGCTTGAGGGCCAGCATGTCTGAGTTACTCTGTGTCTATCTTTATCAACTGCTCTAAACTGTGACCTATAAAAAAGAATGCTATACTCTCTAATTCTGGCATATTCCAAAGATGCATATTTTAGAACTATATATTTTAGTAGATCTACATAGACAAACTTTATGATTACCCATCATAGGCTTAACCTTAAAAACCTAAACAAAGACACTAGGTAAAGCTCAACATCTTAACCAACTGGATTTTTTAGCATAACTCTAAATCTGCTCTTTCCGAACTAAAATCAGAGCAAATCCTTTAATCAGATACAGTTATAGAGAGGCTAGCACATCTTGCATTAAAATTGAATAGTAACAAGCTTAAAGGATGGTAAGTTGAACTTACCATCTAAACAGGGAACTGAATACAGCTGGCAGCCCTAAACAAAGATTGCGCCAAAACTGTGATGGTTCTACTCTCTTTATCTCTGAACCAAGAAATGACCAAGCTATGCCTGCACTAGCCACCTGTTGCCACAGGTTGTGGCTGGCAGAAAAACAAAAAAACAAACAACAACAACAACAAAAAATAGCCATTAGGTGCTGATGATGATATAGCAAACACTGTGGAGCATCCACAATCCCCAATAACCAAAAGTTCTAACAATGTAACCAAACAAGCCCTAGAACCAACCACATAACATAACAGTACAGAACAATTTTAAATTACATGAAATATTCTGGCCACAACAAACCTATCAGCCAAAATTCTGCCCCCTTAAAAGAGCATAAGAAAACATTTTCCAATGCAGAATCACCAGCACTTTAAATGAAGTACAACATATTTTTAAATACAGTTTTTCTCAAATCATATTTACCCTCTGGTTATTTATACTAACCTTTTGGAACATTCTATATATCTTCAGGTTCCTAGCTTCATTCTTCTGGCCTAACCAGACATCCTTACTTTAGACAAGCTATTCTTTTCTTTAATATCTCTTGCTCTTTCTCTCTTGCATTTTAGAAAACCTAAAAACTCTCATCAAAATCCTTTCCCTTCTGTCTTTTTTTTTATTATTTTTTTTTATCAGTTACATTTTATTAACTCTGTATCCCAGCCGTGTCCCGATCCCTCATTCCCTCCCAGTCCCTCCCTCCCTCCCTCCCTCATCTCCACCGTGCCCCTTTCCAAGTCCACTGATGGGGGGGACCTCCTCCCCAATCATCTGATCCTGTTTTATCAGGTATCTTCATGACTGGCTGAAAGCCCTCCTCTGTGGCCTAACAGGACTGCTCCTCCCTTCGGGGGTGGGGAGACCAAAGAGCCAGTCATCGGGTTCCTGTTAGAAATAGTCCCTGTTCCCCTCACTTTGGGAAACCAATTGGTTACTGAGCTACCACAGGCTACATCTGAGTGGAGGTTCTAGGTTATCTCCATACATGGTCCTTGGTTGAATGTCAGTCTCAGAAAAGACCCTGTGCCCAGATATATTTGGTCCTTGTGGAGCTCCTATCCTTTCCCCATCAGACTAACTCCCCTTCTTTCTTATGATTCCCTGTACTCTGCCAAAGGTTTGGTCATGAGTCTTTGCTTTGAAAACACTGCTAGTTAGAGTCTTTCAGATGCGCTCAGTAGACTCCTGGCTTGATCCTGCTGGAGCTCAGCGTCCACAATTTGTTTTTTATAGGCAAAGCAAAAACAGTCATATTAATACAAAAGAAGTTCTGAAACTGCTAAACTCTTTTTCTAAAATTACTTCTGTGTAGCAGTTATGGTCCAAGGTTACATAAACATACTCTAAGGAACTTGGTGAAATTTTCTCTTTTCTCTGTCTCAAGGTGAGGGCCAGGATATAAACATATTTTTCAATAAACAAAGAAACTTAATAAACAAATAGCTCTCCACAAGATACATTGTAAATACTGCATTTTTTTCAATTACTGCAGACCATATAATACCTAATTTTTTCTCCCCAAAACGATTGAGAAACTACTTCAATTTTTTTGTTAGACTACCAAAGATCATTGTCTAAACTCTCTGAAAAACTTTAAATGTTTTAAAGCCTTAAACATTTAAACATTTTCTAAAACCTGCTTTGGCAATATCAAAATAAAGTACCCCTTTTTTGTAGAAGAGAAATCTCAAAGCATAACCAAAATTTTAAAAGTCAAAACCAGATTTTAAAACCAGAATTTACTAATCCAAACAATTTAATTTTTAAAACCAATACCCACATACAATAACTAATTAATCTAGAATGAAATGAAAATTATTTGAGCAAGGTTCCTCCTCTCCTTTTATTTTTTGACCCAAACCATATGAACATCAAGATCACATTACAGTGCACATGACAATCTCGACATGGCGGTCTCATTATAGCCCACATGGCAACCTCAAGATGGCGGTGAGACACATCACATACCACGTGGCAACCTATATTGTTGCTATTTAAACAGATGTGTTTATAGACCTCATCAACACATAGGCACATTTTAAACAAATATGAATTTAACCTTTAAACATACCCAATTACTTTTGATCATATTAACCATGACCTACAGAGCATAGGATTACTCAAAAACAAACATGATGGCCATATATACATTTAAACAGAAAGTCAAAACTTTACTTACTTCCTCCAGCACTTTCATTTTAAGCACTTTCTTTTTACACTCAGCAGCTGCTAGACAACCAGAAACACAGAGACAAAAGAACAGATTCCACCAGTACTTCCTGTCTCTGTGGTAGTGACCCACTTTCTAGGCCTATCAAACAGATTTGTTACTCCGTGTCCCTCACAGTGCTATTGGGGCGCACTGCCCCACTGGAATTTAGAACGTCTCCTGAGATCCACCATTGCCTTGGTATGATGATATGTCAGCCAGTGCACTGTGACACAACCAATCCCTTGCCACTCACTGTATATTACCTTGAGATCTCAAAAATACATAGAACAACATAAGAGAGACATAGAACATGGCAAAAAAAAAAATATACACTTACCTGGGCCTCCAATCCTCCAGTCACAAGTCCTGCAAGGTCTTGGGGATCCAGGAGAGCCCCCAAATTATGGTGTGCCCATATCATGATACCCCAAAAGACCAGCACCAGGAGCTGAGTCCGTTTCAAACCACATGAGATTCTTTTTATTATGAATCATTACAAGCTGCAGCTTGGGCTCACACTGCCCACTCAGAAGCAGTGAGAGCCGAGAGCCCCATGCTCAGGTTAGTTGGGTGATTTAAAGATTCTGGTCCCTCCCAGCATGTTCAATGCAGTGGTGATTCTTTCCTGGCAAGCATCTATTGGTCAAAATGCTGCATTTTTAATTAATTGGCTATAGGAAGGCCCCCAAACTATTAATGATCTGTGTCCCTCCCTTAAGGGATGGGCCAGTTTCCTAGCAACTGTATCTCTAGTGAGTGGGGAAAGAATGCACTAAGGTGGGTTCTTCCCCTTAGAGCATTAGTGGACCTCACCCAGCTAGTTCAGGCCTTAAACTTTAAAAATAATTGTTTCATCTCTCAATGACTGCTTGCTGAAGTGATATCATGGATGGTCTCTGTAAAAATATAGGCACAAGGAGCTTGCACAAGGAGCATTTTCCAAGAAGTAATTCACTGATTAAGGATATGTCTGTGCATTTTACAAATAATAATGGAATCTGTAATAATGTGAAAGTTACATGTCAAGGACAAATGAATTTATTAATGAACACTTGAAAGAGATATGTGACACTTTTCCTGAACTAAGAGTCTTGGACACAGGGACTATTATCTCTGGTTTGTGTGCTTTCAACTGCCAGATTGAGGCATGTAGGGCTATTCAGCCTTTCTCTAAGGCAGGCTGTCCACTTGTCCCTTTTAATAACTGGCTCCTGAAACTCTTATTGGCTTTCACCTTTTTCATTACATCATTCTGCCTCTCAGCCAATCACCACCTGACAGAATCTTGAGGTTTCCATGGAGGTGAGTAAACAAACTTTCCTCAGAGTTCAGTATCACTGATCAATTGCACACATGATTTTTCCTTGTGAAACTCAACAAGCCTTTATTTCATCCCTTTATCCAGGAGCCACACCTTTACTCCTGTTTACCTTATGAGAATGCCAGGTAGAAATGAAACTTTACTGTTTTGTTTAATTGGACATATTCTGAAGTAGAGAAGCTTAAAAGTAATGTAGGAATAAGGGGAATGTACCAAATGACAAGGTGGTCTCCTATTATTGTCTTGGATCTGATATTTCCTAGGTTGTGAATTTGAACTGACCAGTTACCCATGTACTCACTAAATTTTCCTTCATATTCTTATGATATAATAGGTAGGCAAGATCTAGGATTCCCTGGGATATTGAGTCTTTAAGAGCAGAGAAAAGAGAAGGAACCCTAACAATCCCTGAGTCTGTTCTGGCTGAAATTGAGAAATATCAGTGAGTGTAAAAAGAGAAATTAGGTAATAATGATTTGACAGATGGAATTATTCAATACTAGTTTTGGCAAACCTCAATAAGCACAGTTGCTTTTCCAGACCTGGCTGGATTGGCTGCTGTGTCCTACTCAATGGTCAGTGAGGAACCCTCCTCGTCCAGGGGTTTAAAGTTTAAAATGTGCCTTTAGAAAAACAACACCCTTCACAATAGCCACTAATAACATAAAGTACCTTGGTGTGACCCTAACCAAGCAAGTGAAAGACCTGTTTGAGAAAAACTTCAAGTCTCTGAAGAAAGAAATTGAAGAAGATATCAGAAGATGGAAAGATCTCCTGTGCTCATGGATTGGTAGGATTAACATTGTGAAAATGGCCATACTGCCAAAAGCAATCTACAGATTCAATGCAATTCCCATCAAAATACCAACTCAATTCTTTACAGACCTTGAAAAAAAGATTCTCAGCTTCATATGGAGAAACAAAAAACCCAGAATCTCCAAAACGATCCTGTACAACAACAGATCATCTGGAGGTATCTCCATCCCTGATCTCAAGCTGTACTACAGGGCAACAGTAATAAAAACTGCATGGTACTGGCATAGAAACAGAAAGGAGGATCAATGGAACCGCATAGAAGACCCAGAAATAAATCCACACACCTATGAATACTCGATATTCGACAAAGAAGCCAATTCCATTCAATGGAAAAAAGACAGCATCTTCAACAAATGGTGCTGGACCAACTGGATGTCTACATGCAGAAAAATGAAAATAGATCCATATTTATCACCCTGCACAAAACTAAAGTCAAAGTGGATCAAGGACCTCAACATAAAACCAGATACCCTAAATCAATTGGAAAAAAAAGTGGGGAACAGCCTAGAACTCATTGGCATAGGAGACAATTTCCTGAACAGAACACCAACAGCACAGGCTCTAAGAGCGACAATCAATAAATGGGACCTCATGAAACTGAAAAGTTTCTGTAAAGCAAAGGATACTGTCATCAAAACAAAACGACTGCCTACAGATTGGGAAAGAATCTTCACCAACCCTTTATCTGACAGAGGACTAATATCCAGTATATACAAAGAACTAAAGAAGCTGAAAAGCAGCAATCCAAGTAATCCAATTAAAAAATGGGGAACAGAGCTAAACAGAGAATTCTCGACAGAGGAATATCGAATGGCAGAAAAATACTTAAAGAAATGCTCATCCTCATTAGCCATCAGGGAAATGCAAATCAAAACGACCCTGAGATATCACCTTACACCCATCAGAATGGCCAAGATGAAAAACTCAAGCGATAACACATGCTGGAGAGGTTGTGGAGAAAGGGGAACCCTGCTCCACTGCTGGTGGGAATGTAAACTGATACAACCACTCTGGAAAGCTATCTGGCGCTTTCTAAGACAAATAGGAATAGTGCTTCCTCCAGACCCAGCTATACCACTGCTAGGTATATACCCAAAGTTTGTTCAAGTACACAAAAAGGACACTTGCTCAACCATGTTTATAGCAGCTCTATTTGTAATAGCCAGAACCTGGAAACAACCCAGATGTCCATCAACGGTGGAATGGGTACAGAAATTGTGGTATTTTTATACAATGGAATACTACTCAGCAATCAAAAAGGAGGAAATCATGAAATTTGCAGGCAAATGTTGGGATCTAGAAAAGATCATTCTGAGTGAAATATCCCAGAAGGAGAAAGACAAACATGGGATATACTCACTTATATAGACCTATAAGATATGATAAACACAATGAAATCTATACACCTAAAAAAGATAATCAATTGAGCGGACATGGGGTAAGATGATCAATCCTCGTTTAGAAAGACAGATGGGATGTGCATTGAACGTATGACAGGAGTCTACTGAGCGCATCTGAAAGACTCTAACTAGCAGTGTTTTCAAAGCAAAGACTCATGACCAAACCTTTGGCAGAGTACAGGGAATCATAAGAAAGAAGGGGAGTTAGTCTGATGGGGAAAGGATAGGAGCTCCACAAGGACCAAATATATCTGGGCACAGGGTCTTCTCTGAGACTGACATTCAACCAAGGACCATGTATGGATATAACCTAGAACCTCCACTCAGATGTAGCCTGTGGTAGCTCAGTAACCAATTGGTTTCCCAAAGTGAGGGGAACAGGGACTATTTCTAACAGGAACTCGATGACTGGCTCTTTGGTCTCCCCACCCCCGAAGGGAGGAGCAGTCCTGTTAGGCCACAGAGGAGGGCTTTGCAGCCAGTCCTGAAGATACCTGATAAAACAGGATCAGATGAATGGGGAGGAGGTTCCCCCCATCAGTGGACTTGGAAAGGGGCATGGTGGAGATGAGGGAGGGAGGGAGGGAGGGAGGGAGGGACTGGGAGGGAATGAGGGATCGGGACACGGCTGGGATACAGAGTTAATAAAATGTAACTGATAAAAAAAAATAAAAGAAAAAAAAACGACTACATAGTCTTATGAAGCATAAAGTCATATATAGATGAGTCAAAGGAAAAACTAAAAGCATTGTTCAAACTGCCTTAGCTTGATATTAAAACATGCTTGCTTAGAACATGAATCATTATAAATATTCTACATGTGGCATATATTTTTAAACGATTGATTCAGTTACTCTTTTATTTTCAGAAAAGAGTTCACTCGTGTGTGTGTGTGTGTGTGTGTGTGTGTGTGTACACACAGGTTCATATGCTCCTGCACATGTAGGATGTCAGAAGACAACTTTTTAAAGTACTGTTCTCTCCTTTTATGGGTTTAAATGCAGCTGATCAGGCTCACAGTGCAAACACTTTTACCCACTGACATAACTTACTTTCCTTTAGCCACTTTAACAATTAAGAAATGTTAAAAGCTTAACGTGGTAAGTAATATGAGTAATATTTTCTAAGAAGGTTAAAGTCTTTGAACAATTTTCCTATGTAAGCTACCTTCCTTTATATTTTTTTTTAAATCTGGTTTTGTTTATTGTAGGAAATAGATTAATAAATATATAAATATGAATGTATACATATATATTTATATATCCTGCTCTTTTATAGTAAAATCATTATAATATTTACTTACCTGATGTTGGTTAGGCTCGACTTTGCTGGACTTAAGCTGCACCACCTTCTATTGACTGCTTGATTGGAAGGCTCAGTCAGATATGTGCACAGTGCTTGGCATTATTTTGTAATTCTATACATATTTTTGTATTTTTGTAATTGTATACATATTTTGTAATTGTATACATATTTTGAAATAAGTGCTAGTCTGAATATGAGATAAACACTTTGTTGACTAACATATCTGTACTTTAAAACAAAATTCAAACATTGTGGAAAAAAAAAAAGAAAAAAAATTTGGAAGGAAGAGCGTGACACTGATCTATCAGTTGAGGGCAGAGAGCAACATATTATAATAACAAAAGCCTGGGTTTATTGCAAATTTCAAAAGAATGTCCTGGCCCACCAACCTACTTAACTGCCATCCAATCCCCCTAGTAGAAGATTGGTTTGGTCATAGTAGATGGCCTATTGGAACTTAACCCCCCACTATTAGGAGATCTCCTAATAAGTTAATACATAACATATTCATTTTGCTCCATTGTACTTACTTCACACAGGATGATTATTTCTTGGTTTCATTTATTTGCCTGAAAAGATCTTGTTGTCATTTTCTTAGCTGAATAATACTCCATTATGGATATAATTCATATTTTCCACGAAGGAGATTGTCAGTCCTGTTCTTTAGTCTTTGGAATTTTCTGGGACTTTAATCATTGTATTGAATGACAAATTTTAAGAATAACAATTTACTTTAGGATAAAATTATGTCCATCTTCTTCTACTTCCTGGTGATTTGACTTGCAAGTCCCTGGAAGCCCATTTATTTACAAGTGTAGTCCCCAGTAAGGAAATGTCTGGCCAGTTAGGAAGTATGGCCTTGTTAGATAATATAATTACTATTGTTTCCCTAATTTCCTTTTCAGGCCTTTTGTCTTTTGTATACCAAAGGGCTACTGATTTTTTTTTTCAGTTAATTTTGTATCAAGTCACTTTGCTAAAGGTGTTTATCAGCTGTAGGAGTTCCCTGGTAGAATTTTTGGGGTGACTCAGGTATGCTATCATATCATATACATATAGTGATGATTTGACTTCTTACTTTGTGACTTGTATACTTTGTTCTCCTTCAATTATCTGATTGCTCTAGCAAGGACTTCCAGAACTATGTTGAAGAGATATGGCAAAAGTGCACAGCCTTCCCATTTCCCTCTCAGCCAATCAGCACATGAGAGAATCTTGAGCTTTCCATGGAGATGAGTAAGCAAACTTTCTCTGATCCTGTGCACACTTGACTTTTTCTTCTGAATCCCAACAACCCTTTAACTCATTTCTTCATGGAGATTCCGCACATTTACTGTTGTTTACCTCTCTGACAATCTCAGGTAAGAAAGGAAAGTTTAATGTTTATTTAATTGGACAGCTTCCTAAGTAGGAAAGCTTCAAAGTGATGTGGCATTAAGGGGATGTATAGAATGACAATTGAGTCTCACACTGTAGTGGTCCATCTGAAATTTCCTAGGTTGTGACTTTGAACTGAGCAGTTACTGGTGTATTCACTGAATGTACCTTTAACCTTTTTTTTTGATATAATAGGCTGACAGGGTCTACAGTTTTCTGGGGTATTGAGTCTTTAAGAACAGGTAAAAGAGAAGGAAACCAGACAATTCCTAGACTGGTCTACCTGAAACAATGAAAATAGGTGAGTAGAAAAGGAGAACTTAGGGGCAATAAATTATTTGGAAGCTGGTACTGTTCCACACTAGTGTTGCCAACCCTCAATGAGCAGGGTTGCCTTGGCTGACCTTCCTTGATAGGCAGCTGTGTCCTACTCTTGGATCAGTAGAGAACTCTCCTGTTCCTGAGGTTTGCTATTCAAACTGGGCCTTCAGCAAAGAGAAATGGTTCCTTGTTATATGCCTAGTACACAAGAGGAGCAGTGATTCCTGCTTTTGTATTCCAGAGAAAGACTCTAAACCTAGTGTTAGTGTCAGGGTTGCTCTTTCAGAGGTGCCAATTGAGGGGTCTGAGGTAGTTGGGTAACCAATAGTTCATGGCTAGGATTCTGTGCTCCACTATGAGTTCGTGGAAAACAGCCCTTATAGAGTCAAACTCTGTCTTCTTTTAACAGAATCTTTTTTTCCATGTTAAAAGTCACTGTAAAAGTTGCCAACATAGTATTTTTTTATGTGGGATTTTTATATAATGTACATTTTATTCATATTCCATTGCTCCAAGGTTCAAATTCCTACCGATGTGTTTTTCTTTAAAATACATCAATTGGAGTATGTGTTGTTCATATACTCATTAGAACATGATCAGAGTCTCATTGCCAAGTCCCTTAAAGAAAACTGAGTTCATCCTTGCAGCACCCTATCACCACCACCAAGAAGAAGCCATCAGTCTTGAAGAGCTCTATAATTCATCACCTTGTTCACCGTTTTTCTTATGCATTTATTTATTAGGACTTGTTCTTTTTCTATCCCCTTTCCTCCTCCCTCCCTATTCTCCTTCCAGTCCCACCCACCCTCATTATTCTACCCTATGCCCTTTCTCTAGTTCTCTGATTTGGAAGGACCTTCTCCCCCTTCTATTTGACTATAGCTTATCAGGTCTCATCAAAGCTGGGTGTATCCTCTTCCTGTGTGGTTTGATTATCAGGGCATTTTTTCTCCTTGTGTCCTCAATTCCCTATACTTACGACATTCCTCCTGCCTCCTCTCATGCAGGTTTCCCAGAGCTCTGAGGGTAGGGAGAATTTCATAGTGAAATCCCATGTAGAGGTATGCGTTTTAAGGTCTATCTCTGCCTAATTTTGAACTGTGGGTCTCTGTATGCAATCCCATTTGATGTAGAATAAAGCATCTTTGTGGATCCATGAACACTGCACTAATCTGTCAGTTGAATGAAGAGAGCAATGTATTTTAATAACAACAGCCTGGGTTGCTTGAAAATGTTTCCTTTTGTGTCCTAGCCAGCAACTCATTTAGCTGCCATCCATACACCCTAGTGGAAGACTGGCTTGGTCACAATAGATGGCCAATTGGAACTATATCCCCCCTGCCCCCTGTAATAGGAGACCTCATAATACGTGAATACATACCATATTTGTCTTTCTGCACTTTAGTTACTTCACCCATGATGATTTTTCCTGGTTCCACTCATTTGCCTGAAAATATCATGATGACATTTTCTTAGCTGAATAATACTCTGTTATGGAAATTTTACACATTTTCCCTAAATGAAATTGTCAGTTCTATTCTTTAGAACTTGGAACTTGCTGGGACTAATTATAATATTGAATGAAAAATTATCAGGATAACTATGTTTTGTTAGCCTAGAAGTTGATTATCTTCTTCCATTTCCTGGTGATTTGAATTGCAATGTCCTGTTGAAGCTCATCATTTTGAATACCTAGTGAGAAAATGTCTGGGAAGCATTAGGAGTTATGGACTTCTTAGATAATATAATCCCTATTGGATTTATATTATAGGAGGGTATGCTTTGAGTTTGATATGCCAATGAAAGTGACCATACAGAATGGAGTCTCTGTCTCTAGGTCTCTGTCAATTTATAACATTTTTTTTGTTGGTCTAGGTCTATTTCTGACTCTGTCCTTCTAGTTATTTCTGTCTTTGTCTCTGTCTACCTCTCTCTGCCTGCTGCTTGTGGTTCAGTAGGAAAAGCTCTCAGTTCTATTGAAGGATTACAACAAGAAATATAACTTGCTTGCTGACATGACATCTTGGATGGTCTCTGTAAAAATATAAGCAAGGTCCTAATTAAAAGCTTTTTGATCAAAGAATTGCCTTGGTCAGGGAGCATTTTCCAGTAAGGAATTCACTGACTGAAGACATATCTGTGCATTTAACAAATAATAATAGAATCTGTGATTACATAAAAGTTATATGTCAAGGAAACATGACTTTAGAAATGACCACTTAAAAGAAATATATAACACTTTTGCTGAACTAAGTGTCTTGGACACAGGAATTGTCACCTGTTTGTTGTGTGAGTTCAGTTGCCCAGATTGAGGCATGCAGGGCTGCTCAGCCTTTTTCTCAAGCAGGCTTTCTACTTAGCCCTTTTAATAACTGGCTCCTGAATCTCTTTTTGGGTTTCACCAGTTTCATGACATCATTCTCAATCTCAGCCAATCAATTACTTAGAGATTCTTGACTATTCCATAGAGATCAGTACACAAACCTTCCTGTGTCCAATATCTCTGACCCTGTTCACATGAGACATTTCCTTGTGAAACCCAAAAAGCATTTATCACTTTATGCAGATCACACACATTTACTCCTGTTTACCTCTGTGACAATCTCAAGTAGGAAAAAAAAAAACTTTATTGTTTATTTAACTAGACAGCTTCCTATGTATGGAAGATTCAAAATAATGTGGGATTAAGGGGAATGTACTGAATGACAAGGTGGTCTTCTTCTGTGGTCTTGGATCTGGATTTTTCCTTGGTTGTTACTTTGAACTGCACATTTACTGGTGTGCTCACTAAATGTACCTTTATATTCTTACTGATATAATAGGCTGGCAGAGTTTAGGTTTCCCTAGGGTATTGAGTCTTTAAGAGTAGGGAAAAGAGAAGGAAATGAGACAATTCCTGGGCCTGATTTGGCTGAAACAGAGAAAGATCAATGTATGTAAAATTATAAATGACGGGCAATATACTCTTTGACAGCTGGTGTTGTTCAAAACTACTATTGCCAACCCTCTAAGAGCAGGGATGACTTGATTGACCTGCCTGGATTAGCAGCTGTGTCTTCCTCCATGGTTAGTGAGAAATTATAGGCCTAGGACACAAGAGGAGCTGTGTTTGCTGCTGTTGTCTTCCAGAAAAACCCTCTAAATGTAGTGTTTGTACCAAGACTAGTTCAGAAATGCCACCTGTGCTCATGGTGCCTGATGTGGCTCAGTAAACACCAGTTCATGGCTCTGATTCTCTCATACATACTGAGTTCCTGAAAGCATGCCTTACACAGTCAAACTCTGCCCTCTTTTTTTTGCATGTTAATAGTCATTATAAAAATTGTCAATATAGCATTTTCATTGATTATGTGGGAATTTCATATAGCATACCTTCCTTTTCCATGGCTTCAAGGTTCAAATTCCTACCCATGTGCCACATTAAAAATTTGTTTTTCTGTAAAATACTTCAATTCTTTTATGTGTTGTTATATGCTCATTGGAATTTAATCAGCGTCTCAGTGTCATGGCCCTTAAAGAAAACTGAGTTCATCCTTGCCACACCCTGACACCACCAAGAAAAGGAAGCCATCAGTTCTGAAGAGCTTTATACTTCATCACCTTGATCACAAATTTTCTTATGTATTTAATGATTTTGTTTTGTTCACTTTGTATGCCCTCTGCTGGTCCATCCCTCTTCTCATTTCCAGTTCCACCCACCCTCCTTCTACACCTATGCTCTTTCTCTAGTTACCTGGTAGGTGTGGTCCTCCTCCTCCTTCTATCTGACCCTAGCTTATCAGGTCTCATCAAAGATGGCTGCATTTTCTTCTCCTGTGTCCTTATTCTCAGGGCTTTGTTCTCCTTGTGTCTTCAATTTCCTCTTCTTTATGACAGTCTTCATATCCACTCTCCTGAAGTCTTCCAGAGCTCTGAGGGGAAATCCCATTTAGGGCTAGGTGTTTTAAAGTCTCTGCATATTATAGGACTGGATACAATCATAATTGATGCAGAAGGAAGCAACTTTGTGGTTAGAGGAACATGGCAGTGAGCAACATATTTTAATAACAACAGCCTGGTTTGCTTTAAAATTTCTGTAGGATGTCCAGGCACCAACTCAATTAACTGCCACCCAATCATCCTAGTGGAAGACAGGTTTGGTAAAAATAGATGGCCTATTGGAAGTTTTCTGCACCTATTAGGAGACCTCAAAATAAGTGAATACATATTTGTCTTTCTACATTTTAATTACTTCAAACATGATGGTTTTTCCTGGTTCCATCCATTTCCCTGAATGTATCTTGTTGTCATTTTCTTAGCTTAAGATTAATCTGTTATGAAAATATTCGACATTTTCCCCAAAGGAGATTGTCAGTCCTGTTCTTTAGTGCTTGGAATTTGCTGGGACTTTCATCAGTGTATTGAATGACAATCTGTTCTGTTAAGTATGTTCTGTTAACCTAGAAGTCCCTCCATCTTCTCCCACTTCCTGGTAATTAGAATTGCCATGTCAATGTGAAGTTCATCTATTTACATGTTAAGGCTCTGTTGAGGAAATGTCTGGGAAGTGTAAGGAGGTATGGCCTTGTTAGACAACATAATTCCTATTGGAGTTATAGTATAGGAGGGTATGCTTTGAAGATGATGTGCCAATGAAAGTGACCAGAATGGAGTCTCTGTCTCTCAGTCTCTGCCACTTTATGTTCTTGTTTCTGTCTGTGTTGGTCTCTCAATTTCTAAATCACGTTCTCTATCTCTTTCTCTCTCTGTCATTCTCCCTCTCTCTCAATTGCCACTTGTGTTTCAGTAGGAGAAGATCTCTGTTTTGTTGAAGGACTGCAACAAGATGATTGCATCTGCAGACGTGACATCCTGGATGGTCTCTGTAAAACTATAAGCAAGGTCCCAATAAAATGCTTTTTATTCAAAGCGTTGTCTTGGTAGGGAACATTTTCCCTGTAAGTAATTCACTGCCTGAGAACATACCTGTGCATTTAACAAATTATAATGGTATCTGTGATAATGTAAAACTCACATGTCAAGGAAACATAACTTAATTAATGACCACTTAAAAGAAATATGTGACACTTTTCCTGAACTAAGAGTCTTGGACACTGGAACTGACATCTGTGTGTTGTGCTTTCAGGTGCCCAGATTGAGGAATGTAGGGCTGCTCAGCCTTTCTCTCAAGAAGGCCATCTACTTGGCCCTTTTAATAACTGGCTCCAGAAACTCTTACTGGCTTTCACCTTTTACATAGTATCATTTCCCTCTCAGCCAATCAGCACCTGCGAGAATCTTGAGGTTTCCATGGAGAGGAGTGAACAAACTTTCCTCAGTGTCCAATATCTCTGATAATGTGCATATGTGACTTTTTCTTGTGAAACCCATCAAGCATTTATCTCATCTCTTTATCCAGATCTCACACCTTTATTCCTGTTTATCTCTGTGACAATATCAGGTAGGAAATGAAGCTTTAGTATTTATTTAACTGGACAGCTTCCTAAGTAGGCAAGCTTCAACATGATGTGGGATTAAAGAGAATGTACTGAATGACAAAGTGATCTCCTATTGGGATGTTGGACCTGAAAATTCCTAGGTTGTGACTTTGAACTGGCTTACTGCCTAAATGTACCTTCACAATCATATTGACATAATAGGCTGGCAACGTCTAGGGTTTCCTGAGTTATGGAACATTAAGAGCAGAAGAAAGAGAAGGAAACCAGATAATTCCTGGGACTGGTTTGCCTAAAAAAGTGAAATATCTGTAAGTGAAAAAGGAGAACTGAGGGTCAATAAATGATTTGACAGCTGGTGCTGTTCAATATGAGTATTGCCAACCCTATTTGATCAAGGTTGCCTTGGCTACTTTGGCAGGATCAGCAGTTGTGCCCTACCCAGTGGTCAGTGAATAACACTCTTATTCATGTGGTTTACAGTTATTCCTGGGTCTTCAGGATAAAGAAATAGGTCTGTATTATGTGCCTAGGACACAAGAGCAGCTGTGTTTCCTCCAGTGGTCCTTGAGGCAATCCCTCAAAACATACTGTTAGTGATTGTTCAGAGGTATCACCTGAGCTCATGGACTCTGAGATAGCTGGGTAACCACAGGTTCATGGCTGAGATTCTCTGCTACATTGAGTTCCTGGGGAGCCTGCCATAAAAATTCAAACAAAAGCCCTCTTTTAGAGGAATCTTTTCTCCATGTTAAAAGTCACTAAGAGTTTTCAACACATTATTTTGCTGAATATGTGGGAATTTCATATAACATATATAATAATCCTTTTTTATCGCTCCCAGGTTTAAATACCTACTCATGTGTCACAATAATTTTTTTTCTTTTAAATACATCAATTGAAGTATGTGCTGTTAATATACTTATCAGAACATGATCAGACTCTCATAGCCAAGTCCCTTAAAGACAACTAAGTTCATCCTAACTGTACCCTGGTACCACCCCAAGAAGAAGCTGTAAGTCCTGAAGAGCTCTATACTTCATCATCTTGATCAGTTTTTTTCGTATGTATTTATTCAGATTTGTTCTCTTTGTATCCCCTCTGATGCCCCCTCTCTCATCTACTTCCAGTCCCACCCTCTTTCTTCTACTTTTATGCCTTTCTCTAATTACCTCTTTCTATCTAACCCCAGCTTATCAGGTCTCATTAAGATTGGCTTTATCATTTTCTCCTGCAGCCTGATTCTCTGGGCACTATTCTTCTGTGACCTAAATTCCCTCTACCTATGATAGTCTTTCTGCCTCCTCTCCTGGAGGCTTCCAGAGCTCTGACATGAGGGAGAATTTCATAGTGAAATCTCATTTAGAGCTTGGTGTTTTAAGGTCTCTCTCTGCATAATATCAGATTGTGGGTGTCTGTATGGAATTCCTTTTGAGGAAGAAGGAAGCATCACTGTAGATATATAAACACAGAACTGATCTATAGGTTGAAGGCAGGGATCAACATATTTAAATAACAACAGCCTACATTGCTTGAAGATGTCCTTAGGATGCCCTGGTCCCACAAATCAATTAACTGTTACCCAACCAACCAAGTTTAAGACTCATTTGTTCACAAAAGATGGCCCTTTGGAACTTTATCCTCCACTATTAGGAAACCTCCTAATAAGTGGATACAATCGATATTTTCTTTCTTCGTTTTAGTTACTTCACCCAGGATGATTTTTCCTTGTTTCATCCATTTGCCTGAAAATATCATGATGTCATTTTCTTAGCAGAATGATACTCTATTATGGAAATATTCCATACTTTCCCCAATGGAGATTGTCAGCCCTGTTCTTTAGAACTTGGAAGTTTCTGGGACTTTAATCATTGTATTGAATGACAAACTATGTTCTTTTAGCCTAGAAGTCCCTCCATCTTCTATCACTTCCTCATGATTTCAATTGCAATATATGCTTGAATCTCATCTATTTACATGTTTAGTCCCCACTGAGGAAATTTCTTGGAAGGATTAGGAGGTATGGCCTAGATAAATAATATATTTATATTGGAGTTATAATATAGGAGGGTATGTTTTGAGGTTGATGTGCCAATGAAATTGACCAGAAAGAATGGAGTCTCTGTCTCTCGGTCACTTAATATTTTTTTTTCTGTCAGTCTTGGTCTCTCTATTTTCTATATCTGTCTCTCTAGCTCATTGTATCTTCTCTCTCTCTCTCTCTCTCTCTCTCTCTCTCTCTCCCTTGTTCGCTCTCTGCCTGTAAAAGGAGAAATCAGGGACAATAAACTCTTTGACAGCTGTTGCTTTTCCACACTTGTTTTACCAAGCCACTATGAACATGGTTTACTTGGCTGACCAAGCTCAATTGGCAGCTGTGTCCTACTCAGTGTTCAGTGAGAAAGTGTCCTGGTGGTGGGGTTTACATTTAAAAATGTTCCTTCATAGCAGAAATTGGGTCCCTGTTGTATACCTAGGACAGAAGAAAGCTGTGTTTCCTGTTTTGTCCTCCAGACAAACCCTCTAAAGGTAGTGTTCATGCCATGACTGCTTGTTCAGAGGTTCCACCTGAGCTATAATAGGGTCTGAGTTAGCTAGGTAACCACTATTTATGGCTAGGATTCTCTGCTACATAACGAGTTCCTGAAAAGCATGCCTTACAAAATCAAATGCTGCCCTTTTTAGCAGAATCTTTTTTCTATGTTGATTATTATTTCTATGTTGATTTCTATGTCATTATTAAATTGTCAACATATTTTACAGCATTTGTGAAATTTCATATAATATACATTACACTCCTTTCCAATGTTCCAAGGTACAAATTGCTTCCCATGCATCTCAATAAATTATTTTTTCTTTAAAATATATCAATTAAGTTATGTGTTGATCATATAGTCATTAGAACATGATCAGAGTCTCCATGCCATGTCCCTTAAAGAAAAATGAGTTTATCCTTGCTGTACCCTGGTACCAATCCCAAGAAGAAGTCATAAATCCTGAAGAGCTCTATACTACATTACCTTGGTCACAGTTTTTCTTATATATTTATTTATTACGATGTATTCATTTTGAATCCTGTCTGCTGCCCACTCCCCTTCTCCTTCAAGTTCCCCCCCACCAGCCTCCTTCATCTACCCCTATGCCATTCTCAGGTTCCTTGTAGGGGAGGCCCTCCTCACTCATCTATCTGAAACTAGCTTATCAGGTCTTATCAAGGGTGGCTGCACCATTTTCTTGTGTGGCCTGAATCTCACAGCATTCTTATCCATGTGTCTTTAATTCCCTGTACTTTGTGCCTCCTCTCCTGTATGCTGCCAGGAACTCTGGAGGAGGAAAAATTTCATAGGGAAATCCCATTTAGGGCTGGGTGTTTTAAGGTCTCTCTTTGCATAATATCATAATGTGGGTCTCTGTATATAATCCCAATTGATGCTGAAGGAAGCAACTTTGTGTATATAAGAACGTGATATTCATCTATCAGTTGAGGGTAATGAGCAACATAAAAACAACAGCCTGGTTACTTAAAAATTTCCAGGATGACCTGGTCCAACAACTCAATTCACTACCACCCAATTCCCCTAGTGCTAGAGTGGTTTAATAACAATAGACTGCCTTTTGGAACTTTATCCCCAACTATTATGAAACCTCCTAATAAGTAAATACATACCATATTTGTCTTTCTGCATTTTAGTTATTCATCCAGGATGATTTTTCCTGGTTACATCCAATTGCCTCAAACTGTTCATGATGTCATTTTCTTAGCTGAACAAGACTCCATTGTGGAAATGTTCCACATTTTCCCTAAAGGAGATTTTCAGTCCTGTTCTTTACTCCTTGGAATTTGCTGAGAATTTAATCATTCTATTGAATGAAAAATTATCAGGATAACTGTTTTTTAGCCTAGAACTCCCTCCATTTTCTTCCATTCCTGGTGATTTGAATTGTAATGTCCTCTTGAAGTTCATCTATTTACATGTTTAGTCCCCAGTGAGCAAATGTCTGGCAAGTGTTTAGAGATATGGCCTTGTTGGATAATATAATTCCTATTGGAGTTATATTTTAGGAGGGTGTTCTGTAAGGTTGATATTCCAATGAAAGTGATCAGACATAATAGAGTCTGTGTATCTCAGTATCTGTCACTTTATATCTTTGTTTCTGTTGGTCTTGTTCTCTCTATTTCTGAATCTGTCTTTCTAGCTCTTTCTTTTTCTATCACTCTCATTCTGCCTCTCTCTGCCTGCTGCTTGTGGATCAGTATGAAAAGCTCTCAGTTCTGCTGAAGGACTACCATAAGATGAGTGATTGCTGATGGGGCATTATGTAGAGTCTAGTAAAAATATAAGCAAAAAACCAATTAAATGAAATTCTAAGAATTGCTTTACTCAAGGAGAATTTTGTCAGTAATTCACTGACTGAGGACATATCTGTGCTTTTAGCAATTAATAATGGAATCTGTGATAATGTAAAACTCACTTGTCAAGGACATGTGAATTTATTAATGAACTGGTGAGTTGACAGTTTTCCTGAACTAAGAGTCTTGGACATAAGAATTTTCATCTCTGTGTTGGGTGATTTTAGCTGCCTAGCTTGAGGTATTTAGGGCCTTTCTCTCAATCAGGCTGTCTACTAGGCCCTTTTAAAAACTGACTCCTGAAACTCTTATTGGCTTTCACCTTTTGCATAGCATCATTCTCCCTCTCAGCCAGTCAGCACCTGAGAGAATCTTGAATTTTTCATGGAGATGAACAAGCAAAGTTTGCTCAGTGTCCAGGATCACTGATCCTGTGCACAAGTGATTTTTTTTTCTTGTGAAACCCAACAAGCCTTTATCTCATCCCTTTATCCAGATCCCACACCTTTACTCCTGATTACCTCTGTGACAATGTCAGGTAGGAAATGAAACTTTAATGTTCATTTAATTGGACTGCTTCCTAAGTAGGGAATCTTCAAAGTGATGTCGGATAAAGGAGAATGTACCGAATGAGAAGGTGGTCTCCAACAGTGGTATTGAATCTGAAATTTCCTAGGTTGTGACTTTGAACTGAGCAGTTATTAGCGTACTCTCTAAATGGACCTTAACATTCTTATGGATATAAGGTAGAGTCTAGGGTTCGCTGGGGAATTGAGTCTTAAAGAATAGGGAAAAGAGAAGGAAATCAGATTAATTCCTTAGACTGGTTTAGCTGTAACAGAGAAATATGGGTATGTGTATATTGAAAACTGAAGGGCAAGATGCTATATGACAGCTGGTGCTATTCCACACTAGTGTTGCCAACCCTCTATGAGCAGGGTTGCCTTGGATGACCTAGCTGCATGGGCAGTTGTATCTTGATACTCAATGATCAGTGATAAAGCTTCCTGGTCCTGGGATTTACTGTTAAAACTGGGCCATCAGGACTGAGAAATGGTTGGGAGTTATATGCCTAGGATTCAAATGCAGCTACACTACTGCTGTGGTTCTCCAGACAAGCCCTATAAATGTAGTGATAGAGACAGGTCTTCTTGTTCAGAAATGCCAACTTGAGCTCATGGGGTCAGACATAGCTGGGTAACAACTAGTTCAAGGCAAGGATTCTCTGCTACATAATGAGTTCCTGGAAAGCATGCTTGGCAAAGTCAAACTATGCCCTCCTTTAGTGGAATAATTTCTCCATGTTAAAAGTGATTGTAAAAGGTGTCAACATATTATTTTTATTGAATATGTGGGAATTTCATATTGCATATATTACACTGTTTTCCATTGCTCCCAGGTTCAAATTCCTACCTATGTGCCACACTACTATTTTTTTTCTGTAAAATATATCAATTGTAATAAGTGTTGTACATATAATCATTGGAAATAATTAGAGTCTCAGTACTAAGTCCCTTAAAGAATACTGAGTTCATCCTTGCTGAACACTGGCATTTACCCTCAAGAAGAAGCCATCTGTCCTGGAGAGATCTATACCTCACCTGAGGGGAGAGAGAATTTCATAGGAAAATCCCATATAGATCTTGGTATTTTAAGGACTCTTTCTGCATAATATCCGACTGTGGTATTATTTTTCTCTATGAAATCCCATTTGATGCAAAAGGAAACATCTTTGCAGATTCAAGAACATGGCATTGATCTATCAGTTGAGGTCAGAGAGCAGTATATCTTAAGAACAACAGCCTGGATTTCTTGAAAATTTCGGTAGGATACCCTGACCCAACAACGCAATTAACTGCTATCCAATCCCCCTATGGAAGACTGGTTTGGTTCCAAGAGATGTCTTGGAACTTAATCCCATACTATTAGGAGACCTCCTAATAAGTAAATACATGCCATATTTGTCTTTCTGCATTTTAGTTGTTTCACCAAGGATGATTTTTCCTGGTTCCATCTATTTGCCTGAAAAGATCTTGTCATTTTCTTAGCTGAATAATATTCCTTTGTGGATATATTCCATGTTTTCCCCCAAGGAGATTGTCAGTCCTGTTCTTTAGTCCTTGGAATTTCCAAGGACTTTAATCATTGTATTGAATGACAAACTTTCAGGATAAAAATATTCTTTTAACCTAGAATTCCCTCCATCTTCTCTTACCTCCTTGTGATTTGAATTACCATGTCCCCTAGAATTCCCTCCATCTTCTCCTGCCTCCCTAATATCTTTCTGTCCTTTTATCTTTAGTATACAGGAGTGTTACTGATTTTTTTTTAGTTAATTTTGTATCCAGCCATTTTGCTGAAGGTGTTTATCAGCTGTAGGAGTTCCCTGGTAGAATTTTTGTTTTCACTCAGGTATATTATCATTTCATCTGCAAATAGTGATACTTTGACTTCTTCCTTTCTGATTTGTATCCCTTTGATCTCCTTCAATTTTCTAATTGCTCTAGCAAGGACTTCTAGAACTATGTTGAAGAGATATGGAGAGAGTAGACAGCCTTGTCCCTGATTTCAGTGGGATTGCTTTAAATTTCTCTCAGTTTAATTTGTTGTTGGCTATAGGCTTTCTGTATATTGTATTTAATATATTTAGTTATGTGCCTTTAATCCATGATCACTAATGGATGTTGGATTTTGTAAAATGCTTTTTCAGCATCTAAGAAGATTATCATGTTTTTTTTTCTTTTTTCTTATTTTTAATATGGTAGATCACATTGATGGATTTCCATATACTGAACCACCCCTGCATACCTGGGAGGAAGCCTACTTTGTCATAGTGGATGATATCTTTCATGTATTTGGTATAATCCTAAAAAACAAGCAAGCCAAAGGCTTGGATAAAAAAAATCAAGTCTCTGAAGAAAGAATTAGAAGCAGATATCAGAAGATGGAAAGGTTTTCCATGCTCATGGCTTGGCAGGCTTCACATAGTAAAAATGGCCATCTTGCCAAAAGCAATCTACAGATTCAACGCAGTTCCCATCAAAGTACCAACAGACTTCTCTACAGACTGAAAGAAAAGTTCTCAACTTCATATGTAAAACATGAAACCCAGAATTTCTAAAATAGCCCTCTATAATAAAAGATCTTCTGGAGGTAACATCATCCTTGATCTCAATGTAGATTAAAAAGCAACAGTAATAAAAACTGCATGGTACTGATATAGAAACAGAATGGAGAATCAATGGACCTGAATAGAAGACCCAGTAATAAATCCATTCACTTATGGACACCTGAGTTTTGACAAAGATGCCAAAATCATAAAATGGAAATAAATAAAGATAGCATTTTCAACAAATGACACTGGTCTAGCTGGATGTCTACATATAGAAGAATGCAAATAGATCCATACTGATCACACTGCACAAAACTAAAGTCCAAGTGGATCAAAGACCTCAACATAAAACCAT
This sequence comes from Meriones unguiculatus, assembly GCF_030254825.1. Classification (NCBI taxonomy): domain Eukaryota; kingdom Metazoa; phylum Chordata; class Mammalia; order Rodentia; family Muridae; genus Meriones; species Meriones unguiculatus. The sequence continues at coordinate 10,275,585 of NW_026843709.1, forward strand.
TAAATATGTCAGAAGAAAAAGTGGGGAACACAGACAACACAGGCTCCAAGAACAAAAATCAGTAAATGGGACCTCATGAAACTGAAAATCTTCTGTAAAGCAAAGGTCACTGTCATCAAAACAAAATGAATGCCTATAGAATGGGAAAGAATCTTCACCAAGCCTCTATGGGAAAGAAGGCTAATATCCAGTGTAAATAAGGAATGGACGAGAAATAATTTAAAAAAATGCTCAATGTCATTAGCCACCAGGAAAATGCAAATCAAAAATTACCCTGAGATTTTACTTTCCCACCCATCAGAATGGCCAAGATGAAAAACTGAAGTGACAGCACATGCTGGAAATGTTCTGGAGAAGAGGAACCCTCCTCCACTCCTGGTGGGAATGTAACATTGTAAAACCACTCTGGAAATTATTCTGGTGCTTTCTCAGACAACTAGGTATAGTGCTTCCTCAAGATTCAGCTATACCACTCCTAGGCATATAGCCAAAAGAGGCTCAAGTACACAATAAGGACCTTTGCCCAACCATGTTTGTAGCAGCTTTATTTTTAATAGCCAGAACTTAGAAAGAAACAGATACCCCCCCCCAACTGAAGAATGGATACAAAAATTGTGGTACAGGTATACAATGCCATACTACTCCCCAATAAAAAACAAGAAAATTATTACATTTTCAGATAAATGGTGGGAACTGGAAGAGAGCTATCTCAGAAGCAGAAATACACACATAGAATATACCTACTCACATAGACATAATATGATAAAACTACTAAAACTGTACACCTAAATAAACTACTCAAGAGGGAGGACTCTGGCTAAAATGCTCATTCCCCATCCCAAAAGGCAAAGAGGATGGACATCAGAAGAAGTGAAAACAGGGAACAAGAGAGGTGCCTGCCACAGAGGGTCTCTGAAAGTCTCTGCCCTAAGACTATCAAAGCAGACGCTGAAACTTATGTCCAAATGTTGGGCAAAGTGCATGGAATCTAATGAAAGGAATGAGAAATAGTAAGATATCTGATAGACTAGGATCAGAAGGAAGAGAGGAATACCTTCTATATTAGTGTGCTTACGGCGGGGCCTGTGTGGACAAGAGGGAGGAAGGGTAAAATTGGGAGGGAGGTGGGAGAGTTTATGGGGGTATACAAAGTGTTGTATTGTAGGAGGGTGTGCTTGGAGGTTATTGCGCCAATAAAAGTGTCTAGACAGAATGGAGCCTATGTCTCTTTGGGCCTGTCAATTTATATCTTTGTTTTGTTCTGTCTGGGTCTTAATATTTCTGAATGTTTCTCTAGCGCTCTCTGTCACTCTTTCTCTGCCTGCCACTTTTGGTTAAGTATGAAAAACTTTAAGTTCTGCTGAAGGACAACAACAAGATGACTGCTTCTGATGTGACATCTTGGATGGTCTCTGTAAAAATATAAGCAAAGTCCAATTAACCCCTTGTTCAAAGAGTTGCCTTGGTTAGAGAGCATTTTTAAAACAGTTTCACTGACTGAGAACATGTCTGTGCAGTTAACAAATAATAATGGAATTCCTTATAATATGAAACTCCCATGTCAAGGTTAGTGACTATATTAATGACTACTTAAAAGAAATATGTGACACTTTTCCTGAACTGAAGTTTTGGACAAAGGAACTGACATCTCTGTGTTGTGTGCATTCAGCAGCCCAGATTGAGCCATGTAGGGCTGCTCAGCCTTTCACACAGGCAGGCTCTCCACTTGGCCCTTTTAATAACTGGCTCCTGATACTCTTACTGGCTCTCATTGTTTCATGACATCATCCTTCCTCTCAGCCAATCATCACCTGAGAGAATCTTGAGGTTTCCATGGAGATGAGTAAACAAAATTTTCTCAGTGTCCAGTACTTCTGGTCCTGTGTACATGTCCCTTTTTCTTGTGAAACCTAACTAGCCTTTATCCCCCATCCCTTTATCCAACTCTCACACCTTTACTATTGTTTACTTCTGTGACAATGTCAGGTAGGAAATTAAACTTTAATATTTATTTAATTAGATAGCTTCCTAAGAAGGGAAGTTTCAAAGTAATGTGGGAATAAGGGGAGTGTACTGAATGACAACGTGGTTTCATAATGTGGTCTTGGATCTGAATTTTCCTAGACTGTGACTTTAAAATGAGCAGTTACTCGAGTCATCATTAAATGTATGATCATATCCTTACTGATTTAATAGGTAGGCCAGGCCTAGAGTTCGCTGGGGTATTGAGTCTTTAAGAACAGGGAAAATAGAAGCAAGCCAGACATTTGCTGGGACTGTTATGGCTGAAACTGAGAAAGATCAGTAAGTGTAAAAGGAGAACTAAGGGAAAAAGATTTCTTGACAGCTGTTAGTATTATACAATAATGTTGCCAGCCCTCTATCAGCAGGATTGCCTTGGTTGACCTGGTTCAATCAGCAGCTGTGTTCTAGCAGTGGTCAGTGAAGAACCCTCTTGGTACTGGTGTTTAGAGTTAAAACTGAGCCTTCAGGACAGAGAAATGGGTCCATGTTATAGGCCTAGGACACAAGAGCAGCTGTGTACTCCAGACAACCCTTAAAATGTATTGTTAGTGACCGGACTGCTTTTCAGAGGTGACACTTGATCTCATGAGGTCTGAGGTAGTTGGTAACCACTAGCTAGGATTTTCTGCTACATAATGAGTTCCTGGAAAGCATGTACTAGGTCTCTAATTCTGAGTCTGTCTCTCTAGGTCTTTCTCTGCCTTTCTCAGTCTCCTTCTCTCTGCTTGCTGCTTGTGTTTCAGTATGAAAAGCTATCAATTCTGCTGATGGACTACAACAAGATGACTGCTTGCTGGCATGATATCCTGGATGATCTTGTAAATAATTTGAGAAAGGTCCCAATTAAATGCTTTTTGTTCAAAAGGTTGCCTTTGTCAGGGAGCATTTTCCCATCAAGTAATTCACTGACTGAGGACATATCTGCGCATTCAACAACTAATAATGTAATCTGTGATAATGTTAAACTCACATGTCAAGGACACATGACTTTATTAATGACCACTTGAAAGACATTTGTGTCATTTTCCCTAAGAGTCTTGGATACAGGAACTGACATCTCTAATTTGTGTGCTTGAGCTCAGATTGTGGCATGTAGGGCTGCTCAGCCTTTCACTCCAGCAGGCTGTCCTCTTGGCCATTTTAGTAACTGGCTCCTGAAACTATTACTGGCTTTTACCTGTTTCATGACATCATTCTCCCTATCAGTAAATCAGCATCTGAGAGAATCTTGAGGTTTCCATGGAGAAGAGTAAACAACCTTTCCTCAGTGCCCAGTATTTCTGATCCTGTGAACATGGATTTCCTTTGTGAAACCCAACAAGCCTTTAGCTCATCCCTTTATCCAGATCCCACACCTTTATTCTTCTTTACCTCTGTGACAATGTCAGGTTAGAAATGAAACTTTAATGTTTATTCATTGAACAGCATCCTTAGTAGGGAAGCGTCAAAAAATGTGGGATTAAGGGAAAATGTACCTAATGACAAAGTGCGCTCCTACTGTGGTCTTGGTTCTGACATTTCCTAGGTTTGACTTAGAACTGAGCAGTTACTCACATACTCGCTAACTGCACCTTCACATTTTTATTGATATTAATAGGCAAACCAACCCTAGGGTTATTTGGAATATTGAGTCTTCAAGAACAGGAGAAAGAGATGCAAACCTAACATTTCCTAGGAAATGTTGGTCAGGCTGAAACCGAGAAAGATTGGTGAGTGTAAAACAAGAATTGAGGGCAAGATATTTTTTGACAGCTGGTGCTGTTAAATGGTAGTATTGCCAACCCTCTGTTAGCAGGGTTGCCTTGGCTAACCTGGCTGAATTAGCAGCTGTTTCATAACAGTGGTCAGTGAATAACGCACTTGGTACTAAGTTATATATTTAAAACTAAGCCTTCAGGACAGAGAAATGGTCCCATGTTAAATGCCTCAGATACAAGAACAGCTGTGTTTTCCAGACAAACATTCCAAACATAGCATTAGTGCCAGGACTGATCATCCAGAGGCGCCACCTGAGCTCATGGAGTCTGAGATAGTTGGGAAACCACTAATTCATGGTTAGGATTCTCTGCTACATAATACATTCCTGGAAAGCAGGCCTTACAAAGTCAAAGTCTGCCCACCTTTTGTGGAATCTTTTCTCCAGATTAAAATTCATTGTAAAAGTTGTCAACATCTCATTTTTATTGATTATGTGGAAAATTAATATAATATACATTACACTCCTTTTCCATTGCTCCCAGGTTCAAATTCCTACCTTTGTGTCACACAAAATTTTTTCACTTTAAAATAAATCAATACAAGTATGTGTTGTTCATATACTCATTGGAACATAATCAGGGTGTAAGTGCCAAGTCCCTTAAAATTGAGTTCATCCTTGCCACTTCCTGACAGTACCCACAGGAAGAATACCTTAGTCCTGTAGAGCTCTATGCTTCTGACCTTGATCACAGTTTTTCTTATGAAATTATTATTACAATTTTTTCACATTGTATCCTCTCTTCTGCTCCCTCCCTCCTCTCTTTCCTGTCTATCTAGCCTCCTTCTTCTACCCCTATGAATTCATGCTTCCATAATAGGGGAGTTACTCCTCCCCCTTCTGTCTGACCATAGTTTATGACGCTGTATGCATCATCTTCCTCTGTGGCCTGATTCTCAGGGCATTGTTCTACTTGTGTCCTCAATTACCTCTATTTATGACACTCTTCCTGCCTCCTCTCCTGCAGGCTTAGCAGAGCTCTGAGGAGAGGGAGAATTTCATTAGGATATCACATTCAGTGCAGTATATTTTAAGGTTTCTCTCTTCCTAATATCAGACTGTCTCTGTATGCAATCGCATTTGATGCAGAAGGAAGCATATCTGTAGATCCAAGAACATGACTCTGAACTATCAGTTGAGGGCAGAGAGCAATATATTTTAAAAACAACAGCCTGTTTGGCTTGAAAAAATAATTAGGATGCCCCGAACTCAAAACTCATTTAACTGCCACTCAAAACCCCTAGTGGAAACCTTGTTTGGTCTCAATAGATGGCTTATTAGAACTTTATCCGCCAGTATTAGAAGAACTGCTAATAAGTGAATACATACCATATTAGCCTTTTGGCATTTAGTTACTTTACACAGGATGATTTTTTTCTGGTTATATCTATTTGCCTGAAAATGTCTTGTTTTCATTTTCTTAGCTGAATAATACTCCATTAAAGAAATTTTCCATGTTTTTCCAGAAGGAGATTGTCAGTCCTGTTCTTTAGTTTTTGTAAGTTGCTGGGACTATAATCATTGTAGTGAATGACAAATTTTCAGAATAAGAATGTTCTTTTAGTCTAGAATTTTCTTCTAATTTCTGGTTATATGATTTGCAAGTCAGCAAAGGCAACACTGCTTATAGAGATTTGGCATCAGTAGTGAGGAACATCATTAGCTCTCAAATAGTTTATTGCCACTCAGTTCTCCTTTTACACTCAACGATCTTTCTCTGTTTCAGCCAAACCAGTCCCATGTATTGTCTGGTCTCCTCTTTTCACTGCTCTTAAAGATCAAGAGCCCAGGAAACCCAAGGCCCTGCCAGTCTATTATATCAATAAGAATTTGAAGGTATATTTAGTGAGTACCCAGTAATTGCTAAGGTCAAAATCACAACCTAGAAAATTTCAGATCCAAAATCACAGTAGGAGACCACATTGTCATTGGCTACATTCCCCTTAATTCCAATTCACTTTATGTTCCCTACTTAGGAAGTTGTCTAATTAAACAATAAATTTTCATTTCCTACCTGACATTGTAACAGAGGTAAACAAGAGTAAAGGTGAGGGATCTGGATAAAAGGATTAAATAAAGATTTGCTTGTTTTCACAGTAAAAGTCACATGTGCACAGGATCAGAGCTATAGGACACTGAGGAATGTTTATTTTCTCATCCCTATGGAAACCTCAAGATTCACTCACGTGTTGATTGGGTGAGAGGAAGAATGATGTCATGAAACATGTGAAAACCAGTAACAGTTTCATGAGCTAGTTATTAAAAAGGCCAAGTGGACAGCCTGCTGGAGTTAAAGGGTGCTGAGTCCTACATGCCTCTATCTGGGCAGCCGAAAGCACACAACCAAGAGATGACATTTCCTGTGTCCAATACTTTTAGTTCAGGAAAAATGTCACATATGTTTCAAGAGGTCATTAATAAAGTCATGTTTCCTTGACATGTGACATTCACATTATTACAGGTTCCATTGTTAAATGAACAGATATGTTCTCAGTCAGTGAACAACTTTCTGTGAAAATGCACCCTGACCAAGCAACTCTTTGTACAAAAAGCTTTTAAGTTGGACTTGTATTTTGACTGAGACCATACATATTGTTATGTCAGCAAGCAGTTATCTTATTTTAGTCCTTCAGCAGAACCGCAAGCATTTTGTACTGAACATAAATGGCAGGCAGAGAGAGAAATAGCTAAAGAGAGAGATTCAGAAATAGGGAGACCAATACTAACAGAAATATAAGATATAAAGTGACAAAGAGCAAGAGATAAAGACTCCATTCTGTCTGGTAACTTTTTTGGCATATCAACCTCAAAGCCCAGCATCCTATAATATAACTCCAACAGAAATTACATTATCTAACAAAGCCATACCATCTAACCATCTAACCAGACATTTCCTCACTGTGGACTAATCTTATAAATACATGAGCTTCATGGAGACATTGAAATTCAAATTGCAAGGAAGTAGAAGAAAATGAAGGGACTTCTAGGATAAACAATCATAGTTATCCTGATAGTTTGTTATTCAATAAAATATTTAAACTCCCAGCAAATTCAAAGTTCTAAAGAACAGGACTGTCAATCTCCTTTGGGAAAAAATGTGGATTATTCCCATAATGGAGTATTATTCAGCTAAGAAAATGACATCATTATATTTCCTGGAAAATGGATGGAACCAGAAAAAGTTATCCTTGGTGAAGTAACTAAAATGTAGAAAGCATAATAAGGTATGCATTTACTTATTAGGAGGTCTTCTAACAGTGGGGAATAAAGTTCCAATAGGAAATCTACTATGACCAAGCCAGTCTTCCACTATGGGGATTGGGTGTCACTTAATCGAGTTGTTGGACCAGGGCATACTACAGAAATTATCAAGCACCCCAGGCTGTTGTTATTAAAATATATTTTTCTCTGCCCTCAACTGATAGATTAGTGGCATGTTCTTGTACACACAGAATTGTTTCCTTCTACATCAAATGAGAATGCATAGAGACCCACAGTCTGATATTATGCAGAGAGACCTTAAAACACCCAGCTCTAAATGGGATTTCATTATGATATTCACCCTCTTCTCATAACTCTGGGATATCTGCAAGAGAGGAGGCAGAAAGAGTGTGATAAGCAGAGGGAACTGAGGACACAAGGAGAACAATACCCTCAGAATCACACTGCAGAGGAAGATCATACAGCCACCTTTGTTGAGACCTGATAAACTAAGGCCAGATAGAAATGGGAAGAGGTCCTTCTGAATCAGGTAACTCCAGAAAGAGCATAAGGGTAGAAGGAGAATGGTTGGTGGGACTTAAAGGAAAAGATGGAGGAGAATAGGGGAAACAAAGTGAACAAAATATAATAAATAAATACATAAGAAAAACTGTGGTCAAGGTGATGCAATATAGAGCTCATCAGGAGTGATGCTTCTTCTTGAGGGTTGTTCCAGGGGCATGGATGAACTTGGTTTTCTTTAAGGGACTTGGCAGTGAGACTCTGATCACGGTCCAAAAAGTTTATGAACAACACATAATTCAATTGAGGCATTCTAAAGAAAAAAAAAATTGGCACATGGGTAGGAATTTGAACCTAGTAGGATCCTTGCAAAAAGACTGTAATGTATATTATATGAAATTCTCACATAAGCAATAAAAATAATATGTTGACCACTTTTATAATGGCTTTTAACATGGAGAAAAGATTCTGTATAAGAAGGGCAGAGTTTGACTGTGTAAGGCTTGCTTTTCAAGAATTCATTATGTAGCAGAGAATCCTTTCCATGAACTAGTGGTAATCCAGGTATGTCAGACCCTAGGAGCTCAGGTGGCATCTCTGAGCAAGCAGTCCTGGCACTAACACTAAGTTTATAGGGTTTGTCTGGAGGACCACAGAAGGAAAAACAGCTGCTTTTGTGTCCAAGTCATATAACAAGGACCAATTGCTCTTTCCTGAAGGCCCAGTTTTAACTGTAAACCTCAGAATCAGGAGCATTCTTCACTGACCACTGAATAGGACACAGCTTCAAGTACAGTCAGAACTGTACATTGGGTGTCAAAAGAACCCCTGCTCTTAGAGGTTTGCCAACATTAGTGTGGAACAAAACCAGATGTCAAGTAGTTTGTGTCTCCTCAGTTATCCTTTTACACTAACTTATCTTTCTCTGTTTCAGCCAAAACAGTCCCAGGAATTACCCGATTTCCTTCCCTTTATCCTGCTCATAAAGACTCAATAGTCCAGAGAAGCGAAAGCCCTACAAGCTTATTATATCAATAAGAATGTGAAGATACATTTAGTGAGTATGCCCATAAATGATCAGTTTAAGGTCAGAACATAGGAAATTTCAGTTCCAAGTCTAAAACAGGAGAGTACCTTGTCATTTGGTACATTCCCTTTAATCCGACTTCACTTTGAAACTTCCCTACTTAGGAAGCTGTCTCTGCCCTTAACTGATTGATCAGTGCCATGTTTTTGGATCCACAGAGATGCTTCATTCTGCATCAAATGGGATTGTTTACAGAGACCCACAGTCTGATATTATGCAGACACCTTAAAAAACCAGCTCTAAATGGGATTTCCCTATGAAATTCTCCCTACCTAAAGATCTCTGGGAAGCCTGCAGAATAAGAGTCAGGAAGAGTATTATAAGTAGAGGGAATTGAAGCCAAAAGGAGAACAATGCCCCGAGAATCAGGCAGCAGAGAAAGATGATGGAACCTGCCTTGTTCATACCTCATGAGCTAGGGACAGATAGAAGTGGGAGGAGTACCTGCCCTATCAGGGAACTAGAGAAGAACATAGGGATAGAAGAAGGAGTCTGAGTGAAACTGGAAGGAGAAGAGGGAGGGGGTAGAAGAGGAAATACAAAGGGAACAAATAATAGTAAGTAAATACATAAGAAAATCTGTGGTCAAGATGATGAAGCATAGAGCTCCTCAGGACTGATGGCTTCTTCTAGGGGGTGGTGCCAGGGTGGGGCATGGATGAACTCAGTGTTCTTTAAAATTTTTGGCACTGAGACTCTGGTCATGATTCAATGTGAAGATGAAAAATGCATACTTCAATTGATGTATTTTAAAGAAAAATTTAACATTACACATTGGTAGAAATTTGAAGCTGGGAGCAATGGAAAAGGAGTTTAATGCATGTTATTAGAAATAGCCACATAATAACAGTCATATGTTGAAAACTTTTACTGAGGACACATCTGTGCATTTAACAAATAACAATGGAATCTGTTAGTGTGAAACATACATGTCAAGGACTAGTGACTTTATTAATAACCAGTTGAAAGAAATATGTGACTCTTTTCCTTAACTAAGAGTCATCTCTTGTTTCTGTGCTTTCAGCTGCCCAGATTGAGGTGTGTAGGGCTGCTCAGCCTTTCTTTCAAGCTCTCCACCTAGCCCTTATAATAACTCGCTCCTGAAACTCTTCCTGGCTATCACTTGTTTCATTATTCTCCTACACAGCCCCAAAACACCTAACTCTTGTGATGTAATAATTGCACTTTGATGTCATAATACTATTGTGAATTCATAATACCATTGTGATGTCATACTGCCATTGTGATATCATACCACAATCGTGTCATAATGGCATTGTGCTGTCATAATAGCATTGGTATGTCATGATGAATTTTGATTTCATAATACCATTGTTATATCATTATAGTTTTTTGATGTTATCATAGCATTTTGATGTCATAATAGCATTGTGATGAAATATCAATATGATGTCATAATAGCATTGTGTTGTCAAAATAGCACTGTGAAGTCATACCACCATTGTGATAGCATAATACTATTGTGATATCAAAATTCCATTGTGATGTCATATCACGATGATGTCTTAATAGAATTGTGCTGGCATAATAGCATGGAGATGTCATGATGAATTTTGATGTCATGATGCCATTATGAAGTTAATAGCATTGTGATGTCATAATACAATTGTGAGATATAAAACCTTCGTGATAGAATAATAGCATTGTGATGTCATCATAACATTGTATATCCTAATATAATTGTAAAGTCATAATAGCATTGTAATGTCAAAATTCATTGTGATGTCATAACACAATCATGTTGTAAGAGCATTGTGATGTCATCATAATAAGCTGGTGTCATATGGCATTATTATGTCATAAAAGCATTCTATTTTCATAAAAGCATTGTACTGTCAAAATAGCATTGTGAAGTCATAATAACATTATGAAATCATCATACCATCTGTTATAACATTGTGATATCATAGTAGCATTTGGATGTCAAAATACCTTTGTGTTGTCATAATAACAATGTGACTTAATATAATTGTGATATCATAATAGCATTGAGATATCATAATAACACTATGATATCATACCATAATCATTTTGTAAATGCTTTGTGATGTCATAATATCATTGGGACGTATTGATGAATTTTGATATCATGATGCCATTGTGATATCATCATAGCATTGTGATGTCATCATAGCATTGTGATGTCCTCATCAGTTTGTAATATCACCACAGCATTGTGGTGTAGTAATACAATTGTGATGTCCTAATACGATTGTGAAGTCTCTGTGAGTCATAATTGCACTGTGATGTCATAATAGTATTATAATGTCTTAATATAATTGTTATATCATACTATTGTGAAGTCATATTAACATTGTGATGACATAGTAGCTTTGTGAAGTCATAACACCATTGTGATAACATATTAACATTGTGATGTCATCATAATATTGAGGTGTCATAATAGCTTTAGGGTGTCATAACATTGATATATCATCATAGCATTAAGATGTCATACCTTTGCCTGACTACAACAAGGCACACTAAGCAAGTCCTAAATAGTTCTTCCTTCACATATATGTCTGTCAAATATTCTGAGCCAGAAGGCTGAAGATTGTGCTCCAATGTGACAGAGAGTTATAGGTGACTGTTCAGGTAACAAATTGTTTCTGTCATTTTCTTATTTTTTGGAAGCTGCTAACATGCACTTCCTTTTTCCTCTAGTAACTAATTTTTTTCCTTCTCATGTCTCTGATGGCATTGAAGAGCAAGTATTTATTCTGCCACAATGAAGCTTAAGTTGTTTAGAATTTAAAAATTGTTTTCATATAGGTAATACCAATAAGGATAAAAGTTAGTTTAGGTATAGAACTCTAAAAGTGTCAAGATAGATAGGATAATCAGATACTTTCTCTTATGTTGCTAAATACACATGGACTAGACATTACACATGAAGAATTTACCTAATAGTTTTCATAATTATTATTTTATTGAAAGAAAAGGAGCCTTTTATTGGACTTAAAGGGGGAAATGTTGGTAAAATGTTCTTTTGAAATGTATATACCTTACCCTATTCATTCAAATGAAGATATCTATCCCCCACTTCCTGGTTTCAAAATCGATACTTATTCTATGCATCCTGTCTCAACTTTGTGTAAACAGGCAGAAATAAAGCAACTAGCCACAATATTGAGCAAGGAGAGCAGAGGAGCCAAAGGACAGGAAAGAAGGGAGGAGCCAGAGTGCAGGAAAGAAGGGAGGAGCCAGAGAGCAAGAAATGAGTGGGAGGAAAAAAGGGTTAGGGCAGAGCTAGGAGAGTCTCAAGCTAGAGTAGTACAAGAAACTATGTGGAGAATGAACCATTGGGATGAGATATGACTGTCATATACTAGCATTGTGATGTCATATCATTAAGACATAAATGTATTGTGATGTCACACTACCATTTTGATGTCATAATACCATTGTGAAGTCATCCTGTTGTGAATTCATAAAAGCATTGTGATGTTATAATAGCATTGCTTTGTCATAATACCATTGGGATGTCATAAAACCATTTTGATGTCATCAGAGCATTATGATATCTTAACACATCACTGCTGTGATGTCATAAAACATTTGTGGTGGGGGAGCCATGATGGTGGCGCCGGGAGAACAGCTTATCTGAGAAGCAGGACAGCACTCTCCATGGAGAGACCAGGAGACTGAACTCTGGGCCCTGAAACTACATCAATCGTGTTTCCCAGGTGAGGGGAGGCTCCCAAGGTGTGGGAATCGGTAGGTTCCACTCACAGCTACCCAGCCAGAACCCAGAAGAAATCCCAGGTAACGCAGGCTTTGTGTCTCTGGGCTGGAGCCGCAAGCATGGGTGTCCCAATCACTTTCCCAGGCTGATCCGTGGGCACAAGGGTGCCTGAGACTGGGAGTCCCAGTCAGAAGAAAACCGCACGGGGAAGCAAAGTTGCCAGTCTGATCACGGGTCACCCAGTCTTTCACCTGAAGTTCTCTAGGACAGCGGGTACCCACCACAACACAACTGACCTCCTGCCACAGAGAGAGCTGAGCTCTCAGCTCAGCAGTACAGACAAGTTGTAGGAGAGCTGTAGCAACTACAGGAGTGCTATAGCAACTCCTGAAAAACACCGGACATCCAATGACTATACCCAAAAAGCTGGGAAGGCTTCCTTCAGAAAAAAACATCTTCCTGCCAAAGGGATTATCTCCACTACAAGAGTCCAGGAACAACCAGAAACTAAATTCAAACAACTAAGATAGCCCAATGGGTAGAGGACAGCATAAAAGTTCAACCAACAAAAGCCAGAGCAATATGGCATCTCGAGAACCCAGTTATCCAGGAGCAAATAGCCCTAGACACCCCAGCATAAATTAAATTCAAGGAGATGACCTAACATCAATGCTCATGAAGAAGATAACAGAGGAAACAAATGAAATACGAAAAGAATTAGAGGAAGAGAAAAACAAACAGATCATGGCTATCCGTAAAGAAATGGAGGAAATTAAAGACAAGGAGATTATGGCCATCCATGAAGAAATACTGGAAGCTGCAGCCAAACAGTCTATGGCCTTTAGAGAGGAAATGCTTAAATCACTGAATGAAATAAAAGAAACAGTGGATTGTTCAAACAAACAGCTAAAGAAATTGACGGGAAAACATGAAAATACAATCAGACAGGGGAAGAAAACCAACAAAATAGCTCAAGACCTGAAGATAGAATTGGAAAAATTAAAAAAAAAAACACAAGTGGAAGAAATTGTGGAGAGAAAGAACTTAGGGAAGAAAGCAGGAAATACAGAGGTTAGCATAACCAACAGGCTACAAAAAATGGAAGAAAGAATCTCAGGTGTGGAAGATACAATGGAAGAAATAGATGTATCTGTCAAAGAAAAGGTTAAATCTAAAAAACTCCTAACACAGACCGTCCAAGAAATGCAAGACAACATAAAAGGCAAAACCCAAAAATAATAGGAATAGAGGAAAAAGAAGATTCCCTGCACCAAAGCCCAGAAAATATTTTCAACAAAATCATTGAAGAAAATTTCCCCAAATTAAAGGAGAGGCCAATAAGAATACAAGAGGCCTATAGAACACCCAATAAATTAGACCAGAAAAGAAAATCCTCCCGCCACATAATAATCAAAACTGTAAGTATACAGAACAAAGAAAAAATACTAAAAGCTGCAAGAGAAAAAGGCCAAGTGACATATAATGGCAAACCCATTAGAATTATACCTGAGTTTTCAAAAGAGACTATGAAAGCCAGAAGGGCCTGGACGGATATCATGCAGACCCTAAGAGAACACAGATGTCAGCCCATGCTACTATACCCTGCAAAACTCTCAGTCCTCATAGACAGAGAAAACAAGATATTCAGTGACAAAAACAAATTTCAACAATACCTACAAACAAACCCAACATTACAGAAGACACTGGAAGGGAAAATACAACCCAAGAAAGCTAGCTTCATTCAAGAAAACACAGGAAATAAATAACCTCACTACACTAAAACAAAAAGCAACCAAGCACACAACCATATGACCACAGCCAACATCAAATTCAAAGGATCTTACAGCCACTGGTCATTAATCTCTCTCAATATCAATGGAATTAATTCTCCAATAAAAAGACACAGACTAACAGAATGGTTGCGTAATAAAACCCCAGCAATCTGTTGTATACAAGGAAGACACCTAAGTCACAAAGATAGACATTACCTGAGGGTAAAGGGATGGAAGATGGCTTTTCAAGCAAATGGACGCAAGAAGCAAGCAGGAGTAGCCATTGTAATATCTGATAAAATAGACTTTCAACCAAAATTAATAAAAAGAGATGGGGAAGGACACTTCATACTCATCAAGGGAAAATTCCAGCAGGAAGACATCACAATCCTGAACATCTATGCCCCAAATACAAGAGCACCCACATTTGTGAAAGAAACACTAATAAAACTTAAACCACACATGGATCCCCACACACTAATAGTGGGAGACTTCAACTCCCCACTCTCAACAAAGGACAGGTCAACAAAGCAGAAATTAAACAAAGAAACAATATCTCTAACAGAGGTCATGAATCAAATGGACCTAACAGACATTTACAGAACCTTACACCCAAACAGAAAATAATTTACCTTCTTCTCAGCACCTCATGAAACCTTCTCCAAAATAGACCCCATAGTTGGTCACAAAGCAAGCCTCAACAGATATAAGAAGATTGAAATGATCCCTTGTATCCTGTCTGATCACCATGGAATAAAGCTGGACCTAAGTAACAACAGAAATAGCAAAAAGCCTACACAAATATTGAAAATGAAAAACTTGCTACTAAAAGTCAGCTGGGTCAGGGAAGAAATAAAGAAAGAAATTAAAATCTTCCTAGAACTCAATGAAAATGAAGACACAACATACCCAAATTTGTGGGACACAATTAAAGCACTGCTAAGAGGAAATTTCATAGCACTAAGTGCCTTCAAGAAGAAATTTGAGACAGCGCATTCAAACAACTTAATGGCTCACTAAAAAAAAAAAAAAAAAAAAAAAAAAAAAAAAAAAAAAAAAAACCCTAGAAAAAGAAGAAGCAGACACACCAAGAAGGAGCAGATGCTGGAAATAATCAAACTCAGGGCTGAAATCAATCAATTAGAAACAAATAAAACAATTCAAAGAATCAATGAAACCAAGAGCAGGTTCTTTGAGAATATCAATAAGATAGACAAACCATTAGCCAAGCAAATTAAAAGGCAGTGAGACACCATCCAAATCAACAAAATCAGAAATGAAAAGGGGGACATAACTACAGACACTGAGGAAATCCAAGCAATCATTAGGATTTACTTCAAAAGTCTATACGCAACAAAATTTGAAAATTTAAATGAAATGGACAATTTTCTTGATCGATTCCACTTACCAAAGCTAAATCAGGAGCAGGTAAATCAATTAAAATAGTCCTATATCCCCCAAGGAAATAGAAGCAGTCATCGAAAGTCTCCCATCCAAAAAAAGCCCAGGACCTGATGGTTTCAGCGCAGAATTCTACCAAACATTCAAAAAAGAGATAACTCCAGTTCTCTTCAAACTATTCCACAAAAACGGAACAGAAGCAACATTACCAAACTCATACTATGAAGCCATAGTCACCTTGGTACCTAAAACTCACAAAGACCCAACAAAAAAAGAACTTCAGGCCAATCTCCCTTATGAACATTGATGAAAAAATACTCAACAAAATACTCTCAAACCGAATACAAGACCACATCAAAGATATCATCCACCATGACCAAGTAGGCTTCATCCCAGGTATGCAGGGGTGGTTCAATATATGGAAATCCATCAAGGTGATCCACCATATTAAAAAACTGAAAGAAAAAAAAAACACACATGATAATCTCCCTAGATGCTGAAAAAGCATTTGACAAAATCCAACATCCATTCATGTTTAAAGTACTGGAGAGATCAGGGATACAAGGCACATATCTAAACATAATAAAGGCAATATACAGCAAACCTATAGCCAACATCAAACTGAACAGAGAAAAACTTAAATCAATCCCACTGAAATCAGGGATAAGACAAGGCTGCCCACTCTCCATATCTCTTCAACATAGTTCTGGAAGTCCTTGCTAGAGCAATAAGACAGTTGAAGGAGATCAAGGGGATACAAATTGAAAAGGAAGAAGTCAAATTATCACTATTTGCAGATGATATGATAGTATACGTGAGTGACCCCAAAACTCTACCAGGGAACTCCTACAGCTGATAAACAACTTCAGCAAAGTGCCCGGATACAAAATTAACTCAAAAAAAATCAGTAGCCCTCCTATATACAAAAGACAAAAGGGCTGAGAAAGAAATTAGGGAAACAACACCCTTCACAATAGCCACAAATGACATAAGGTACCTCGGAGTAACCCTAACCAAGGAAGTCAAAGACTTGTATGAAAAAAATTCAAGTCTCTGAAGAAAGAACCAGAAGATGGAAAGATCTCCCATGCTCATAGCTTGGCAGGATTAACATAGTAAAAATGGCCATTTTACCAAAAGCAATCTACAGATTCAATGCAATTCCCATCAAATTACCAACATAATTCTTTACAGACCTGGAAAGAAAAATTCTCAACTTCATATGGAATGACAAGAAACCCAGAATTGCTAAAACAATCCCCTACAATAAAAGATCTTCTGTAGGTATCTCAATCATTGAGCTAAAGTTGGACTATAGAGCAACAGTTTTAAAAACTGTATGGTACTGGCATAGAAACAGAATGGTGGATCAATGGAACCGAACAGAGGACCCAGAAATAAACCCACACACTTATGGAAACCTGATCTTTGACAAAGATGCCAAAACCATACCATGGAAAAAAGATAGCATCTTCAACAAATTGTGCTGGGCCAACTGGATGTCTACATGTAGAAAAATAAAAATAGATCCATACTCATCACTCTGCACAAAACTGAAGTCCAAGTGGATCAAAGACCTCAACATAAAACCTGACACATTAAATTGGCTAGAAAAAAAAAAAAATTGGGAATACCATAGAACTCATTGGTACAGGAGAAAACTTCCTGAACAGATCACCAACAGCACAGGCTCTAAGAGCAACAATCAATAAATGGGACCTCATGAAACTGAAAAGCTTCTGCAAAGCAAAGGATACCATCACCAAAACAAAGCAACTGCCTACAGATTGGGAAAGAATCTTCACCAACCCTTTATCTGACAGAGGACTCATATCTAATATATATAAAGAACCAAAGAAGTTGAAAAGCAGTAAACCAAGTAATCCACTTAAAAAATGGGGAACGGAGCTAAAAAGAAAATTCTCTGTAGAGGAATATTGAATGGCAGAGAAGCACTTAAAGAAATGCTCAACCTCACTAGACATTAGGGAAATGCAAATCAAAACATCCCTGAGATTTCACCTTCCACCCATGAGAATGGCCAAGATCAAAAACTCAAGTGACAACACATGCTGGAGAGGTTGTAGAGAAAGGGGAACCCTTCTCCACTGCTGGTGGGAATGTAAACTTGTACAACCGCTCTGCAAATCAATCTGGCGTTATATCAGACAACTAGGAATAGTGCTTCCCCAAGATCCAGCCCTACCACTCCTAGGCATATATCCAAAAGAGGCACAAGTATACAAAAAGGACATATGCTCAACCATGTTTGTAGCAGTTTTATTTGTAGTAGCCTGAAGCTGGAAACAGCCCAGATGCCCCTCAACTGAAGAATGAATGCCAAAATTGTGGTACATCTACACAATGGAATATTACTCAGCAATGAAAAATAAGGAAATCATGAAATTTGCAGGTTGGTAGGATCTGGAAAGGATCATCCTGAGTGAGTTGTCCCAGAAGCAAAAAGACTCACATGGTATATACGCACTCATATAGACATACAACATAGGACAAACCCACTAAAACCTGTGCATCTAAGGAAACTATGTAAGAGAGAGGACCCTAACAAAAATGCCCATCCAGAAAGGCAAAGAGGATGGACATCAGAAGAAGAAGAGAACAGGAAACAACCTAGGAACCTACCACAGAGGGCCTCTGAAAGCCTCTGCCCTACAGACTATCAAAGCAGATGCTGAGCCTGATGGAAAACTGTTGGGCAGAGTCAATGGAATTTTAGGTAAGAACTGGGAAATAGTAAGAGCTGGAGAGGACAGGGTCTCCACAAGGAGAGCAACAGAACAAGAAAATTTGAACACAGGGAACTTCCCAGAGACTCATACTCCAACCAAGGACTATTCATGGAGATAACCCTGAACCCCTGCACAGATATAGCCCAGGGCAGTTCAAAGTCCAATTGGGTTACATAGTAATGGGAAGAGGGACTGCCTCTGACATAATCTGATTTGCCTGCTCTTTGAACACCTACCCCTTTGGGGGAGCAGTCTTACCAGACCATAGTAGAGGACAATGCAGCTACTTTTGATGTGAACTGATGGACTAAGATCAGAAAGGAGAGGAGAACCTCCCTTATCAGTGGACTTGGGGAGTGGCATGCATGCAGAGATAGGAGGGAGGGTGGGATTGGGAGAGGAGGAGGGAGGGGCTTATGGGGGGATGCAGAATAAATAATAAAGTGTAAGTGATGAAAAATTTAAAAAAAGGGAAAAAATAATTTAAGAACCTTAAATGACTTTCAAAAGTGGAGGAAAACATGGAGTTAGTCAATTTACATGGAGCATGTCTCGCCCCTGGGGATAATGGTCTCCTGAACCTACTCAGACCTCGGACACCACCAGTGCTAGTTCTAGAACTGATGCAGGATGTTCCAATGAGGGGGTTAAGACTTCTCATAATATTTCCTATAAGCCCACACCTGTTTGTTTATATCTCCCATTTTTATTAATTATTAGCCAGATAGAGCCAAGTAATTGTGGTAATGATACTTGCTTTTTTGCCCGATTCTGGAATGCTAGTGAATTTAGGTATACCCTGGTTACTTGCATGCCTTGCTGGGTACCTGTGTCCATTGATGCCCCTCATGCTATTACTCTCTTCAGAAAGAAAAGGGATCTTGGAATTACAGCTGCCATTGTTACTGCCATCTCATTGGCGGCTGTTGGAGCTACCACCAGGGCATTAGCCATGAGTCATACTGGGCAGACTGCTCAGATCCTGAATAATCTTTTAGCCAATGTAGCTCATGCCTTAGATGTACAAAAAGGAATTAATGCTCAACTAAAAGGAGACTTGATGGTGTTCAATCAGAGGATTGACCTCGTGCAGGAGCAAATTGATACCCTATGGCAAATTGCTCAACTTGGCTGTCAATGAAAATATGCTGGACTTTGTGTCACTAGCATACAACATGAGAATTTTTCTTGTGCTGCAAATCTGTCTAAACAATTGTCTAGCTATATTTTAGGTAATTGGACTGGAGAATTCGATACTATAATGGAGCAGCTGAGAGTGGCCATTGTCACAGTAAATTCTACCAGAGTGGACACAGGACTAGCCACAGATTTATCAACATGGATTGCTGCAGCCATGAATCATCTGAAGGAATGGGCAGGCATGGGAGAGTTAGCAGGCCTTCTGGTGTTGGTCTCCTTGGTTTCCCTGTGGTTTATATGCAAGATTAGAGCTTCACAACAGCGTAATGCAGCCATGACCATTCTGGCCTTTACAGCCATTGAAGCAGGACAGTCTCCCCAAGCATGGTTGGATATCATAAAAAGCTAAAATGTTACGCTCAGGATGCGAGGCTAAGCACTGCACTCAGGGTCAGCCGCTTTGGACCCAGAGAAGAGCAAGTATGATTGCATGCGGGTTGATACCCCAGGTCCCTCCTCTGTGAAAAACGTATCAGATGGGTCTGATGCTCTTTGGGTGGATGACACCTAAATAAACATCAGTACAAAGTCCCAATTTATTTCTAACATCAGAAATCAGACCTCTACTCTTGCCTGATGCGTCTAAAACAAAAAGGGGGAACTGTAGAGAGCTGCAGAATGCTATGCCTTAAAGATGGAGCTGGTTTCGGCTTTCCACCTTCCTGATGGTGAGTGCTCTCTGTCACGAACAACTCCACATTTGGCTAAGGCCGAGGATCTGGCTTGCTTCCATGTATGTGGACCTATCTGCATTGCCCACGTGGCACGCTGGGGTTGGCTACCCAGAGGCTATTTAAACTGTGGGCTGGCTTTCCCCAGGGTCAGATGATTGTTCAAGGTTCCTGAATAAACTGCATTGAAAAAAAAGAAAAAAACATTTGTGGTGCCATAGTAGCATTCTAATGTCATTATAGCATTGTGATGTCATATCATTCTGATGTCCTTATACTATTGTGAACTCATACATTTATGAAGTCATAATATCACTGTGATGTCATAATAAAATCATGATGTCATAATACCATTGTAATGTCAAAATACCTTTTTGCATTCTGCTGCTGACATAGCATTGTGATGTCCTAACACCATTGTAATGTCATATCATTATGATGTCAAAATAACATTGTGATATTCTTTTTTTTTTTCATTGCAAAAGCAAGAGGTTTATTAAGCATTGTACAACGGGGTCACCCTTGCTGGTCAGCAAAGAGTGGCACCGGGAGACAAGGGCCTTTAGGTTTTTTTTTTTTTTTTTTCAATGCAGTTTATTCAGGAACATTGAACAATCCTCGGACCCCGGGGAAAGCCAGCCTACAGCTTAAATAGCCTCTGGGTAGCCAACCCAGGCGTGCCACGGGGGCAATGCAGATAGGTCCACATACATGGAAGCAAGCCAGATCCTCAGCCTTAGCCAAATGTGGAATTGTTCATGACAGAGAGCACTCACCATCGGGAAGGTGGAAGGCGGAAACCAGCTCCATCTTTAAGGCATAGCATTCCGCAGCTCTCTACAGTTCCCCCTTTTTGTTTTAGACACATCAGGCAAGAGTAGAGGTCTGATCTCTGATATTAGAAATAAATTGGGACTTTGTACAGATGTTCATTTAGGTGTCATCCACCCATAGAGCATCATTGTGATATTCTAATAGCATTGTGAAGTCTTGATTTCATTCTGATGTCAAAATGCAATTGTGATGTCATTATAGCATTTTCAGGTCATAATGCCATTGATTGTTGTCAAAATGGCATTGTGATGTAATACCACAATCATGTTGTAATAGCCTTTTAATGTCATAATAACTTTTTGATGTCATAATAGAATTTTGATAGAATAGTATTGTGATGTCATATCCTTGTGACATAATTATAGCATTTTGATGCCACAGTAATATTTTATTTCATAATTCCATTTAATGTCATAATAGCATAGGGCTATCCTGTCATTTTGAAGTCATAGAACCATTGTGATATCATAACATTGTGATGTCATAATACGATTGTGATGTCATACCACAATCATGTTGTAATAGCATTGGGATATTATAATACCTTGTGATATCATAATAGCATTTTGAGTTTAATGCCATTGTGATCTCATACCACAATCATGCCATAATAGCATTTTGATATAATAGTATTGTGATGTCTAATAGCATTGTTATGTCATAATAACATTGTGATGTCATTATAAAATTGTGAAGTTATAATACCATTGTGATGTCATAATAACACTGTGACATTATATCTGGGTGATGTCATACCATTTTCCTGTCATTATATCATTGTGATGTCATTCTTACTTTACAATATCACATAAGCATTATGATGTCATAATATCATTGTGAAATAATAATACCTTTCTTATATAATACCATTGTGATGTCATTATATCTTTATGATATCATGATAGCCTTTTTTCAGGTCATAATGCCATTGTGATGCAAAAGTTCTATTGTGATGTTAGTGCACAATCATATCATAGCAGCATTGTGATGTCATAATACAATTATGATCTCATACTCTCATTGTGATGTCATAATAGCATTTTGAGGTCATAATGAAATGGTGATGTCAAAATTCCACTGTGATATCATAATGAGAATACGAGGTCATAATAGAAGTGTAATCTCATAATAGCACTGGGATATCATGACACCATTGTTATGTCATAATACCATTGTGATGTCATAATAGCACTGAGATGTCATGTCACAATTGTGATGACCTGATATAACTGATATGTAATAATAAAGTTGTCATCATAATTTCATTGAGATGTCATGGTAGATATTATGCTGTCATAACATCTATGTGATGTCATAATAGCATTTTTATGTCATTACTCGATTTTAACTTCATAATAGATGTGATATCATCAGCAGAGCATTATGATGTTCTCATACCATTATTGGCATAATGTTCTTTAAAAATGTATACATCTTACCCTTGTTCATTCTGGTTTCAATCTGGATATTGTATTGTGATACTTAGTCTAAGTATCTTGTCTCAACTTTGTGTAAACAGACCAGAATAAGCTACAAGCAACAATGTTGAGCAATTGGGGGAGCCAGGTGGCAGAAAAAGAGTGGGAGGGGCCAGAGTGCAGGAAATGAATACAAGGAGACAGGGTGAGGGAGCAGAGCTTGAAGAGCAGAGCTGGAGGAGAGATCTTAGAACAGAGTGGAGAGAATAAACCAGACCTAACACTTCACAAAAAATAATAATGGGTAAACTCTAAATGTTAGGAAACTATGAGTGCTTTAAGGTTGAGGAGGCAGTAAATATTGATGAGCATTTTGTGCTAAGTTAACCAAATCCAGTCTCTGTGTGGTGAAATGGTTATACAGATGTTTAGGATTAACAGCAAGCATTAATAAAAGATGAACCAATAGTAAATATTGATCATCACCTACAACATACCATTGTGAAGCCACTATACAATTATGATGTAATTATACCATTGTGATGTCATATCATTGTGAACAAATATAATAGCATTGTGATGTCATAATAGCATTATGATGTCATAATAGCATTGGGATATTATAATTACATTGGGATGTCATAATACCATTGGGGTATCATGACAAAACAGTTATGTCATCATACCATGGTGATGTCCTAATATCATTGGGAGGTCATCATAGCATTGTGATGTCATACTATTGTAATGTCATAAAACCATTGTGATATCATGATATCATTGTGATGGCATAAAAACATTGTAATGATATAATAGTACTATGTGGTCATAATGCCACTATCAGTTAAAAATTCCATTGTGATGTCCAACAACAATGATGTTGTAATAGCATTGTGATATCATTATATGATTGTGATATGATAACAATAACATGATGTCATGATAGCATTGTGATATCAAAATTGCATTGTTATATTATTATTGTGATGTTATAATTACATTGTGATATCATACCATAAGACAGCATAATAACATTGTGATATAACATTGTGATGTCATAATAGCATATTAAATTCATAACCTCATTGTGATGTCATAATAGCAGTTTGATATCATTGAAACATTATGATAATACCACTGTGACATCAAAATTCCATTTTGCTGTCATACCAGGTGATTTATTAATGACCTCTTGAAAGAAATATGTGATATTCTTCCTGAACTGAGAGTCTTGGACCCAGGACCTGTCATTTCTAAGTTGTGTGCTTTCAGCTCCCCACATCGAGGCATGTAGGGCTGCTCAGCCTTTCTCTCAAGTAGGCTGTCCACTTGGCCTTTTAATAACTGGTTCCTGGACCTCTTTCTGGCTTTAACATATTTCATGACATCATTCTCCCTCTCAGCCAATTAGCACCTGATTCTCAGAGCATTGTTTTCCTTGTCTCCTCAAATTCCTCAACATATGAAACTCTTCCTGCCTCCTCTCCTGCAGGGTTTTCAAAGCTCTGAGGAGAGGGAGAATTTCATAGGGAAATCATGTTTTGAGTTGGGTGTTTTTAGGTCTCTTTGTGTATAATATTGGACTGTGTGTCTCTATATGCAATCCCATTTGATGCAAAAGTAAGAATCTCTGTGGATACAAGAACATGACACTGAACTATGAGATGAGTGCAGAAAGCAACAAATCTTATTAACAAAAGCTGGATTTTCTTGAAAATTTCCTTAGCATGCCCTGGCCCCACAACTCAATTAACTGCCAACCAATCACCCTAGTTTAAGTCTTGTTTGTTCACAATAGAAAGCCTATTGGAACTTTATCCCCCACTATTAGGAGACCTCCCAATAAGTGAAGACTTTCTGCATTTCACTTACTTCACCCAGGATGACTTTTCCTGGTACTGTTCATTTGCCTGAAAGTAACATGATGTCATTTTCTTAGATGAAAAATACTCTTTTATGGAAATATTCCACATTTTCCCAAAAGGAGATTGTCAGTGCTGTTCTTTGGAACTTGGAAGTTTCTGGGACTTTAATCATTGTATTGAATGACAAACTATGTTCATTTAGCCTAGAAGTCTCTCCATTTTCTTCCACTTCCTGGTGACTTGAATTGCAATGTCCTCTTAAGGCTTATCTATTTACATGTTTAATTCCCAGTGAGGAAAATCAGGAAAGGGTTAGGAGTTATGGCCTTGTTAGGTAATATAAGTTCTATTGGAGTTATATTATGGAAGTGTGTGCTTTGAGGATGATATGCCAACTTGAAAGAAGTATGTGACACTGTTCCTGAACTAAGAGTCTTGGACCCAGGAACTGTCCTTTCTAAGTTGTGTGTTTTCAGCTACCCAGATGGAGGCATGTATGTCAGCTCAGCCCTTCTCTCATACAGGCTGTCCATTTGGCCCTTTAAATAACTGGCTCCTGAAAATTTCACTGGTTTTCACCTGTTTCATGACATCATTCTGCCTCTTGGCCAATGAGTACCTGAGAGAATCTTGAGGTTTCCATGGACATGAGTAAACAAACTTTCCTCAGTGTCCAGTATCTCTGATCCTGTGAACAAGTGATTTTTTTCTTGTGAAACCCAACCAGCCTTTTTCTCATCCCTTAATCCAGATCCCACACCATTACTCTTGTTTACCTCTGTAACAATGTTAGGTAGGAAATGAAACTTTAATATTTATTTATCTGGAGAGCTTACTAAGTAGGGATGCGTCAATATGATATGCATTTAAGCTGAATGTACCGAATGATAAAGTGGTCTCCTACTGCGATCTTGGATCTGAAATGGCCTAGCTTGTGACTTTGTACTGAGCATTTACTTGTGTAATCACTAAATGTACCTTCACATTCTTATTGATATAATAGGATGGCATGGTCTAGGGTTTTCTGGGATATTGAGTCTGTAAGAACAGGGAAAAGAGCAGGAAACCAGATAATTCCTGGGACTTGTTTGGCTGAAACAGCAAAAGAATGAGTGTATGTAAAAAGAGAACTGAGAGGCAATTAATTATTTGACAGCTGGTGCTCTTCTACACTAGTGTTGATAACCGTCTTTGAGCAGGGTTGCCTAGGTTCATCTGGCTGGATCAGGAGCTGTGTACTACTCAGTGGTCAGTGAGGAACCCACCTGGTTCTGAGGCCTTCCAGAAAAAGAAATGGATCCATGCTATATGCCTAGGATAAAAGAGCAGTTGTGTTTCATTTAGTGGTGCTCCAGACAAACTCTCTATGTGTAGTGTTAGTGCTAGGAGTGCTTGTTCAGAGGTGCCACATGAGCTCATGGAGTCTGAAGTAGCTGGGCTACCAGTAGTTCATGGCTAGGATTCTCTGCTACATAATGAGATCCTGGAAAGCAAGCCTTACAAAGTAAAACTCTGCCCTCCTTTGGGGAATCTTTTCTCCATGTTAAAAATCATTGTAAAAATTGTCAACTTAATATTTTTATTGAATATTTAGAAATTTCATATAATATACATTACAATATTCTTCCATTGATCTTAGGTGAAAAATACTCTGTTATGGAAATATTCCACATTTTCCCAAAAGTGGATTATCAGTGCTGTTCTTTAGAACTTGGAAGTTTCTGGAACTTTAATCATTGCATTGAATGACAAACTATGTTCATTTAGCCTAGAAGTCCCTCCATTTTCTTCCACTTCCTGGTGACTTGAATTGCAATGTCCTCTTGAGGCTTATCTATTTTCATGTTTAATTCCTGGTGAGGAAAATCAGGAAAGGGTTAGGAGTTATGGGCTTGTTAGGTAATATAATTCTTACTGGAGGTATATTATGGGAGGTCAAATTCCTACTCATGTGTCAAAATAAACATTTTTTTCTTTAAAATACATCAATTGAAGTATGTGTTGTTCATTTACTCATTAGAACATGATCAGAATCTAAGTGCCAAGTCCCTTGAAAAAACCTGAGTTCATCCTTGTAACACCCTGGCACCACCCCTAAGATGAAGCCATTAGTCCTGAAGAGCTCTATATTTGCCTTGATGACAATTTTTCTTATATATTTATTTATTATGATTTGTTCACTTTCTTTCTCATGAGCTGCTCCCTCCTTTTTCTCCTCCCTGTCCCACCCACCCTCCTTCTTTTACACTTTTGCACTTTCAATAGGTCTCTGTGAGTGTAGGTCCCCCTCCCTCTTATATCTGACCCTAACTTATCAGGTCTCATCAAGGCTGGCTGCATGATCTTCCTCTGTGGCCTGAATCTCATGGCATTTTTCTCAAAATGTCTGCAATTTCTTTTGTTTATGACACTCTTCCTGCCTCCATTCCTGCAGACTTCCCAGAGCTTGGCAGGGATGGAAAATTTCATAGGGCAGGGATGGATAATTTTATAGGGAAATCCCATTTAGAGCTGGGTGCTTTAAGGTCTGTCTCTCTGCATATCGGACTGTGGGACTCTGTATTCAATTCTATTTGATGCAGAAGGATTCATCTCAGTAGATCCAAGATATGACGCTCTTCTATCATTTGAGGATAGAGAGCAACATATTTAATAAGAACAGCCTGGGTGCCTTGAAAATTTCTGTAGGATGGCTTGTCCCAACAAATCAATTAACTGCCACCCAATTGCCATAGTGGAACACTGGTTTGATCACAATTGATGGCCTATTGGAACTTTATCACCCACTCTTAGGAAAACTCCTAATATGTGAATACATACCATATTTGTCTTTCTGCATTATAGTTACTTCAGCAAGGATGACTTTTCCTGGTCCCATCCATCTGCCTGAAAACATCATGATGTCATTTTGTTAGCTGAATAATACTCTGTTATGGAAATATTCCACATTTTTCCCAAAGGAGATTATCAGTTCTGTTCTTTACTCCTTGGAAGTTGCTGGGATGTTAATCATTGTATTGAATGACAAACTATCAGGAAAAATACGTTCTTTTAGACTAGAAGTTCTTCCATCTTCTTCCACTTGTTTGTGATTTGAATTGCAATGTCCCCTTGAAGATCATTTATTTAGATGTTGAGTCCCCAGGGAGGAAATGTCTGGGAAGTGTTTAGAGGTATGGCCTTGTTAGATAATAAAATTCCCGTTATAGTTATAATATAGAAGGGTGCGCTTTGAGGTTGATATGCCAATGTAAGTGACCATGCAGATTAGAATCTCTGTCTCTCAGTCTCATTCACTTTATATAGTTGTTCTGTTGGTCTCAGTTTATCTTAATCTGTCTTCATACTCTTTCTCTCTGTGTGTTTCTCTGTCTGTCTACCTTTCTTTGTCTGCTGCTTATGGTACAGTGTGGAAAGCTTTCCATTCTCCTGAAGTACTACAACAAGATGACTGCTTGCAGATGTGTACCTAGATGTTCTCTTTAAAAATATGTGCAAGGTCCCAATTAAAAACTTAAAACAACAAAAAGATTTGCCTTTTTCAGGAAGCATTCTCCCACTGATTCACTGACACATATCTGTGCATTTAAAAAATAATAACAAAATCTGTGATGACGTAAAACACGTATGTCAAGGTCACGTGACTTTAAAAATGGCCACTGAAAGAAATATTTGACAGCATTCCAGAGCTAAGAATCTTAACTGTCATATCTGAGTTGTGGGCTTTCAGCTGCCCAGATTGAGGCATGTAGGGCTGCTCAGGTTTTCTCTCAAGCACAGTGTCCACTTGGTCCTTTTAATAACTGGCTCCTGAAACACTGAATTTAACCTGTTTGATATCATCATTCTCCCTCTCATCCAATCAGTGCCTAAGAGAATCTTGAAGTTTCCATGGATATGAGTAAAAAAAGAAAAACTTTCCTCAGTGTCTAGTATCTCTGATCCTGTGCACAGCTGACATTTTCTTGTGAAACCCAACCAGACTTTTTCTCATCCATTTATCCAAATCCCACACCTTTATTCCTGTTCACCTCTGTGACAATGTCAGGGAGGAAATGAAACTTTAATGTTTACTTAATTGGACAGCTTCCTAAGTAGGGAAGATTCACAGTCATGTGAGATTAAGGAAAATGTACCAAATGAAAAGGTGGTCTCCTACTGTGGTATTGGATCTGAAATTTCCTAGGTTTTTACTTTGAACTGAGCAATAATTGGTGTACTGACTAAATAGACCTTCACATTCTTATTGATATAATAGGCTTGCAGGTTCTAGGTTTCCTAGATTATTGAGGCTTTACAAGCAGGGAAAAGAGAAGGAAACCAGACAATTTATGGGACTGGTTTGGGTGAAACAGAGAAAGATCTGTGTATGTAAAAGAAGAACTGAGGGAAAATAAACACTTTGACAGCTGGTGCTTTTTCTACACTATTGTTGGCAACCCTCTATGAACATTGTTGTCTTGGCTGACTGGCTGCATCTTCAGCTGTGTCCTATTCAGTGGTCATTGATAAATCATCTAGGTCCTGGGTTTACAATTAAAACTAGCCATTTAGGACAGAGAAATGTGTCCATGTTATATGCCTAGGACACAAGAGCAGTTTTTCTTGATGTTGTCCTTCAGACAAACCATCCAAACATAATGTTAGTCTCAGAACTGCTTGTTCAGTAGTGCCACTTAAGCTCATGGGTAAAAACTAATTCATGCCTAGAATTCTTTGCTACATAAGAAAGCATGCCTTGCACATTCAAACTCTGCCCTCCTTTAGTGGAATCTTTTCTCCTTGTTAAAAGTCATAAAAGTTGTCAACATATTACTTTTTTTGATTATGTGGGATTTTCATGTAATATACTTTATACTGCTTTTACATTGCTCCCAGGTTCAAATTCCTATCCATGATACACACTATCTTTTTTCTTTAAAATACATCAATTCTAATAAGTGTTTTTCATATACTCATTGGAACATGATCAGAATTTCAGTTCCAAGTCTCTTAAAGAAAACTGAGTTCATCCTTGCCTTGCTCTGGCACCACCCTCAAGAAGAAGCAATCAATCCTGAAGAGCTTTAAACTTAGTCATCTTGATGACAGTTTTTCTTATGTATTTATTTATTATGATTTGGTCACTTTGTATCCCTGCTGCTGGCCCCTCCCTCTTAACTTTCCAGTGCCACTGACCATCCTTCTTCAACCTTTATGCCCTCTATTTCCCTGATCGGCAATATCCTCCTCCCCCTTATAACTTACCCGACCTTATCACATCTCAAGAAGACTGGCTGTATCTTCTTTTTCTGAGGCCTGATTTTCAGGGCATTTTTCTCCTTGTGTCCTCAACTCCCTCTACTTATGACACTCTTCCTGCCTCTTTTCCTGCAGCATTCCAAAAGCTCTGAAAGGCTGGGATTTTCATAGGTAAATCCCATTTAGATGGGGGTGTTTTAATGTATCTCTCTGTATAATACTGGACTGTATGTCTCTGTATGGAACTCCATTTGATGCATAAGTATGCATCTCAGTGGATTTAATATATGACACTGATCTATCAGTTGAGGACAAAGAGCAACATATTTTAATAATAACAGCCTGGGTTGCTTTAAAATTTCTGGAGGATGGCCTGGCCCAAAATATCAATTAATTGCGACCCAATACCCCCAGTGAAAGACTAGTGTGGTCATAAATGATGGTGAAATGGAACTTTATCCCCTAATATTAGGATATCTCCTAATAATTGAATACATACCAAATTTCTTTCTGCATTTTAGTTACTTCACACAGAATGTTCTTTCCTGGTTCCATCCATTTACCTGAAAATATAATGATGTCATTTTCTTAGCTGAATAATGCTTTTTTTATGAAAATATTCCACATTTTCCACAAAGGAGGTTGTCAGTAATATTCTTTATAACTTGAAAGTAATTGGAACTTTAAACATTGTATTGAATGCAAACTATCAGTATAACTATGTCCTTTTAGCCTAGAATTCCGTCCATCTTCTACTTCCTGGTGATTTGAATTGCAATGTTCCCCAAGGAAGAAATGTTTGGGAAGGATTAGATGGTATGACCTTGTTAGATAATGTAATTCCTATTGTAGTTATATTATAGAATTGTTTTCTCTGAGGTTGATATACCAATGAAAGTGACCAGACAGAATGGAGTCTCTGTCTCTCAATCTCTGTCACTTTATATCTTTGTTTCTGTCGGTCTTCTTTTCTCTATTTATGAATTTGTCTCTGTAGCACTTTCTCTCTCTTTCTCTCTCAGTCTCCCTCTTTCTATCTGCTACTTGAGGATCAGTATAAAAAGCTCTCAGTTCTTCTGAAGGACGACAACAAGATGAAAGTTTGCTGACATGATATCTGTAAAAATATAAGCAAGGTCCTAATGTAATGCTTTTTCTTCAAAGATTTGCCTTGTTCAAGTAGTATTTTCACAGTAAGTAATTCACTGACTGAAGACATATCTGTGCATTTAACAAATAATAACAGAATTTGTCATAATGTGAAAGTCACCTGACTTCATTAATGATCACTGAAAAGAAATATGTGACACTTTTCCTGAACTAAGAATCTTGGACACAGGAACTTACATCTCTGGGTTGGGTGCTTTCAGCAGCCCAGTTTGAGGCATGTGGGGCTGTTCATTCAGCCTTTGATCAAGCAGAGTCTACCTGGTCCTTTTAATAACTGGCTCTTGAAACTCTTACTGGCTTTCACCTGTTTCATGACATCATTCTCCATCTCAGCCAATCAGCACCTGAGAGAATCTTGAGGTTTCCATTGAGATGAGTGGACAAAAATTCCTCAGTGTCCAGCATCTCTGGTCCTGTACACATGTGACTTTTTCTTTTGAAATCCAACAAGTCTTTATTGCATCCCTTTTGCCAGATACCACAGCTTTACTCCTATTTGCCTCTGTGACATGTCAAGTAGGAAATTAATCTTTAATTTTTACTTAATTGGACAGCTTCCTATATAGGGAAGCATCAAAATGATGTAGGATTAAGTGGAGTTTACCGAATAACAAGGTGGTCTCCTACTGTGTTCATGGATCTGGAATTTTCTAGGTTGTGACTTAAAACTCATCAGTTACTGGTGTACTCACTAAGTATACCTTCACATTGATATAATAGGTTGTAAGGATCTATGGTTCTCTGTTTCACTGAGACTTTAAGACCATTGAAAACAGTAGGAAACCAGACAATACCTGGGACTGGTTGGGCTGAAATAGAGAAAGATGTGTCAGTGGAAATGGAGATCTGAAGTGCAGTAAATTTATATGACAGGTGGGGCTGTTCCACAATAGAGTTTTCAACCCTGTATGAGAAGGTTGCCTTGACTGACCTGTCCGGCTAGGGAGTTGTGTCCTTCTCTATGGTCAGTGAGCAATCCTCCTGGTCCTGGGGTTTACATTTAAAACTGGACCTTCAGGAAAGAATAATTCTTCCATGTTATATGTCTAGGATCTCAGAAGAACTGCTTTTTCAGAGTGCCATAGAGTTCATGGGGTCTTAGGTACCTGGATAAACACTAGTTCATGTCTGGGATTCTCTGCTGCATATTGAGTTTCTGGAAAATTTGTATTATAAAGTCACTTTCTTAGCTAAATAATACTCCTTTATGGAAATATTCCACATTTTCCCCAAAGGAGATTGTCAGTCCTGTTCTTTAGAAATTGGAAGTTGCTGGGACATAATCATTGTATTGCATGATAAACTCTGCCCTCCTTTAGCGGAATCTTTTCTCCATGTTAAAAGTTGTCAACAGGGAGGATCAGAAGATGTCAGAGGTTAGTGTGCAGCTTAGCTAAAGGGGAGAGGACCTGCAATGTGGAAATTGGTGAGTGAAGGGGCTGATCAACCCAGAGGAGAGTTATCTAGACTTCCAAGAAGAAAGAGACTAACTATGATCTGAGTCCATCTAGAATCAGGTCATTGCAGACTCCTCCGGGAGGAGACACCCTGAGAGGTGATCCCCAAGCACTTCCCCGTACCCAACACCCTACTCCATCTTGGAGGAGGCAGGAGGTGTACAGCAAAATCTGCCACAGACCACACTGTTTGTGCCCCAGCCAAAGCAAGAGTTGCAGCTCCAACCAAAAAAAAAAAAAAAAAAAAAAAAAAAAATCAGAGATCAAGGCTGAGAAAACCCCATCCTTTTTTTGGACACTCCCCCGAGAATTCGAACACCTCCATAAACCTGCCCCACTGGCGCTAAAGGATAGAGAAGAGCACTGCAGCTTCACAGTGCCCAGACCCTAGTGCTGCCGGCTGCTCCTAGAAAACAAACTTCAGCTCAGGATCTGGGACTGTTTTCATTCAACACGTCCTGAGACTCTCCCAGGTACAGTACAATAAAGTCTAGCACCAAGTTCTAGCACCAGTGGCCCCCCAGCCCCTGGCAGAGAAACCCTGTCTCATGATTGGGACTGAGAAGTCCCAACCCCTCCTGGCACTCCCCTGAGAATGCCACTGTAAGCTTGCCCTAGCGGACGGGAAGATCAAACAGAAAGGACAGAGAGGCAGCCTGCCACAGGACACAACACCCCCTTTCCAGCTCACGCAGTTGCCCCTGGCAGATAAACCTGAGTCCTGGATCTGAGGACACTCAACCATAACTGGTACTCTCCATAATCAGCAAACATAGGTTCTACTACCAGGCTGCTTCTGGCAGAGAGATCGGGCCCGAGATCTGGGATTGAGAACACTCAACCCAACTCATTCCCACACTACCCTGGGACCAGCCAACATAACCCCTCCTGACAGAGGGAAAGGACATAGAGGCAGCACACAGGAAAGGTGCACACCAAGTCCTGGTGCCACAGTGCCACAGAACTGACTGTTAGTATACCCGCACATTTTCCATAGCAGGACCAAATCGGAGAGTAGAGAGCAAGGGGAACCCCTGTGCATTCCAACTGGTCCTTCAAGGTAGTGAGTGAGCCTTCTAGGGAGAGTTTGCCCCAGATCAAGGGCCTCTCCACACAAGCAACCAGACGAGATCCCTGCAACCACACTAGATCCCCTAGTGTGGGCATCATAGGGATTCTTAGGATAGTGACCCCAACATTTAAGCCTCTGCCCTGTGGGTCCACCAGTGTAATCCAGGCAAACAATACCTGGGTCTGAGACAGAACTGCATAATAGTGAATGGCAGGCCACTGCAATAATCAGAGAATCCGCACATGCACACTGCACCCACTAAAAGTGCATGCTATTAGCACCAGCATCACATTCCTTACTTAGGCAAAACTGAAACCACAGTGCAAACTCCCAAACCAGTGAACCTCTCTCACCTTCCTGAAAAAAACAGTCAAGAAAACAGAAAGAGATGATCATAGCCTGAACTAAAAACTCAAGGAACAAACAGTGAGGCTTAAAAATAACCAGATGGATAGAGGCAGACTTAAGAACACACCCAACAAAAATCAGAACATAATGAACTCACCAGCAACTCCACAAAACAACGGATAATTTAATTCAGTAGATATACAAGAAAAAGACCTCAAAACTATGTTTCTACAGCTATTAGAGGACCATAAAGACAAAATGAACAAAGCCCTCAGAGAAATAGCCAAGGAAATTGAGACAAACAAGGAGGAAATAAATAAAGCTCTCAGAGAAATGACCACGAAAATTGAGGCAAACAAAAAGGAAATGAACAGAGCCCTCAAAAAAACAATGTCCACATAAATGAAGGCAAAAAAAGAAGAAATAAACAAAGCTCTCATAGAAATACAGGCAAATACGGGCAAAGAAGTAGAGGCACAATTAGTGTTATATAGAGAGGAAATGGACAAAAAAACAGAAGCCATCATTGAAAAGCAGGTCTCCCCAGTCAAACAGAAGAAGGAAATGGTGCAAGACATGAAAAAGAATTAGAATCAATAAAGAAAACACAAATAGAGAAAAAACCTGGAGCTGGAGGACATAGAGAAAAGATCAGGAACTACAAAGGTAAACATCACTAACAGAATACAAGAGATGGCAGAAAGAATCTCAGGAGCAGAATATCCACTTGCAGAAATTGACACATCTGTCAAAGAAAAAAATAAAATCAGAAAATTTTCAAACATAAAACATCCAAGAAATCAAGGACACCATGAAAAGACAAAATCTAAGAATAATAGGAGTAGAAGAAAAAGAAGAAATCAGGCTCAAAGGTCCGGGAAATAATTTCAAGAAAATTATAGAAAAAATTTTCCCAACTCAAAGAAAGAGATGTCCATAAACATACAAGAGACCTACAGAACACCAAGTAGACTAGACAAGAAAATAAATTCTTCACATCACATCATAGTCAAAACACTGAACCTGCAGAACAAAAAAAAAAAAAAAAAAAAAAAAAAAAAAAATCTAAAAGCAGCAAGGGAAAAAGGCCAAGTAACATATGAAGGTAGACCTATCAGAATCACACCAGATTTCTCAACAAAAACTATGAAAGCTAGAAGAGCCTGGAAAGAAATCATGAAGTCTTTAAGGGACCACAGATTCCAACCCAGACTACTATAACCAGCAAAATTTTCAATCAATGTACAGGGAGAATTCAAAATATTCCATGACAAAACCAAATTTAAACAATATCTACATAGTAACACAACTCTACAGCAGTTACTAGAAAGGAAACTCCAAACCAAAGAAAAAAACTACAGAGGAAATAGATAACTACACAACAAAAAACAAAAAGAATGCAAACAATGAAACTCAGTGACACCACCAACCCCACATCAAAAGTAAGTAACAACTGTTGGTCACTAGTATCTATCAACAACAACAGACTCAATTCCCCAATAAAAAGATACAGACTAACAGAATGGTTGCAGAAACATGATCCAACATTCTGTTGCATCCAAGAAACACACCTATGCAACAAAGATAAACACTACCTCAGAGTAAAGGGCTGGAAAACTATTTTCCAGCAAATGGTTCCAGAAAACAAGCTGGTGTAGCCAAATCAATAGCTAATAAAATAAACTTTCAACCCAAGTTAATAAAAAAAAAGATGAGGAGGGCCACTATATCCCCATCAGAGGAAAAATCCACCAAAAGGACATCACAATTTTAAATATCTATGCCCCAAATACAAGAGCACCTCCATTCTTAAATGAAACAATATTAAAGCTTAAATCACACATTGATCCTAATATCTTAATAGTGGGAGAATTCACCACTCCAATCTCACCAAGGGACAGGTCAACTAGACAGAAAACAAAAAGGGAAATAAAAGCACTTCCATAGTCCCTAAATCAAATGGACCTAATAGACGTCTACAGATTTTTTCACCCAAACTCAAAAGAGTATACCTTCTTTTCAGTACTGCATGGAACTTTCTCCAATATAGACCATATAGTTTGGCATAAAACAAGTCTCAACATATACAAAAATATTGAAATAATCTCTTGTATTCTACCTGACCACCATAGACTAAAGCTGGATCTCAACAACAACAGAAATAAACAAAAGCCATGGAAACTGAACAACTTGATACTCAATGACATCTAGGTTAAGAAAGAAATTAAAGACTTTCTAGAATTCAATGAAAATGTAGGCACAGCATACCCAAATTTATGGGACACTTTAAAAGCAGTGGTCAGAGGAAAATTTATAGCACTAAGTGCCTTCAAGAAGAAAATCGTAACATCACATACAAGCACCTTAATGGCCCAACTGAAAACCCTAGAAAAAAAAAGAGCATACGGCTGGAAATAATGAAACTCAGGGTTGAAATCAATCAATGAGAAACAAATAAAACTATTCAAAGACTCAATGAAACAAAAAGCTGGTTCATTGAGAAAATCAACAATATAGACAAACCCTTAGCCAAAGTAACTAAAAAGCAGAGAGAATCTATCCAAATCAGCAAAATCAGAAATGAAAAGGGTGGCATAACTGCAGACACTGAGGAAATTCAAACAATCATTAGGTCATACTACAAAAGCCTATATGCTAAAAAAATTGAAAATCTAAATGAAATGGAACATTTTCTTGATACATTCCATCTTCCAACATTAAGTCAAGATCAGGTAGAAAGACTGAATAGCCCTCTATCCCCCAAGGAAATTGAAGGAGTCATTAACAGTCTCCCCTCCAAAAAAAGCACTGAGCCAGATGGTTTCAGTTCAGAATTCTACTAGACCTTCAAAGAAGTGCTAACACCAATTATCCTCAAACTATTCCACAAAATAGAAATAGAAGGAACATTCTCAAACTCATTCTATGAAGCTAAAGTCACCTTGATACCTAAACTGCACAAAGATCCAACAAAAAAAGAGAACTTCAGATCTATCTGTCTTATGAACATTAACACAAAAATACTCAATAAAATACTTGCAAACCGAATCCAAGAACACATAAAAGAGATCATCCACCATGACCAAGTAGGCTTCATCTCAGGCATGCAAGGTGGTTCAATATACGGAAATCTATCAACATAATCCACCACATAAACAAACCGAAGGAGAAAAAACACATGATCATCTCCTTAGATGCTGAAAAAGCATTTGACGAAGTCCAACACCCATTCATGTTTAAAGTCTTGGAGAGATCAGGGATACAAGGCACATACTTAAACATAATAAATATACAGTAAGTATATAGCAATATACAGTAATATACAGTAAGTGTATAGCCAACATCAAACTCAATGGAGAGAAACTTAAATCAATCCCACTGAAATCAGGGACAAGACAGACAAGGCTGCCCACTTTCTCCATATCTCTTCAACATTGTACCTGAAGTCCTAGCCAGAGCAGAAAGATAACTAAAGAAGATCATGGGGATACAAATCGGAAAGAAACAGGTCAAATTGTCAGTATTCTGAGATGATATGATAGTATACATAAGTGACCCAAAAATGCAACCAGACAACTCCTTCAGGTGATAAACACTATAAGCAAAGTGGCAGGATACAAAATCAACTTAAAAAAAAAAAAAGAGACAAAACAAAAACAGAAGACCTCCTGTATACCAAAGACAAAAGGGCTGAGAAAGAAATTAGAGAAACAACACTGTTCACAATAGCCATTCATAATATAAAGTAGCTTGGGTGATACTAAGCAAGCAAGTGAAACATCTTTTTGAGAAAAACTTCAAATCTCTGAAGGAAGAAATTGAAGAAGATATAAGAAGATGGAAAGATCTCCCATGCTCATGGATTGGTAGGATTAACAATGGGAAAATGGCCATCCTGTCAAAAGCAATCTACAGATTCAACACAAATCCCATTAAAATACCAACTCAATTCTTTACAGACCTTGAAAAAAAAAGATTCTCAGCTTCATAGGGAGAATAAAAAAACCCAGGAACTCCAAAACAATCCTGTACAACAACATGATCATCTGGAGATATCTCCATCCCCAATCTCAAGCTGTACTACAGAGCAATAGTAATAAAAACTGCATGGTGTTGGCATAAAGACAGAAAGGAGGATCAATGGAACCAAATAGAAGACCCAGAATAAACCCACACACCTATGAATACTCAATTTTTTACAAAGAAGCCAAAACTATCCAAGGAAAAGAAGACAGCAACTTCAACAAATGGTGCTGATCCCACTAGATGTCTACAAGCAAAAAAAAAAAAAAGAAAGGAAAGGAAAATAGATCCATACACACTGCACAAAACTAAAGTCCAAGTGGATCAAAGACCTCAACACAAAAACCAGATCCTCTAAATCTGATAGAAGAAAAAATGGGGTGCAGCCTAAAACTCATTGGCACAGGAGACAACTTTCTGAAGAGAACAGCAACAGCACAGGTTCTAAGAGCAACAATCAATAAATAGGACCTCATGAATCTGAAAAGCTTCTGCAAAGCAAAGGACACTGTCATCAAAACAAAATGACTGCCTACAGATTGGGCAAGAATCTTCATCAACGCTTTATCTGACAGAGTGATAATAGCCAGTATATACAAAGAACTAAAGAAGCTGAAAAGTAGCAAACCAAGGAATCCAATTAAAAAATGGGGATCAGAACTAAACAGAGATTTCTTGACAGAGGAATATTGAATGGCAGAGAAACACTTAAAGAAATGCTCAACCTCATTAGCCATTAGGGAAATGCAAATCAAAACAACCTTGAGATTTCACCTTACACGCATCAGAATGGCCAAGATGAAAAACTCAAGTGACAACACAAGCTCGACAGGTTGTAGAGAAAGGGGAAACCTCCTCCACTTCTGGTGGGAATGTAAACTGGTACAACCACTTTGGAATTCTATCTGGTGCTTTCTCAGACAGTTAGTGCTTTATCAAGACCCAGCTATGCCACTCCTAGGTAGATACCCAAAATTTGCTCAAGTACACAGCAGGGATATTTGCTCAGCCATGTTTATAGCAGCTTTATTTGTAATAGCCAGAACCTGGAAACAACCCACATGTCCATCACATCAGTGGAGGAGTGGATACAGAAAGTGTGGTATTTTTACACAATGGAATACTACTCAGCAATCAAAACCAAGAAAATCATGAAATTTGCAGACAAATGGTGGAATCTAGAAAAGATCATTCTGAGTGAAATATCCCAGAAGGAGAAAGACAAATATGGTGTATATAGACCTATAAGATATGATAAACATAATGAAATTTATACAACTAAAAAAGATAATCAAGAGAGTGGACATGGGGTCTGATGATCAATCCTCATTTAGAAAGACAGATGGGATGTGCATTGAACATATGAAAGGATTCTACCACAGAAGACATCTGAAAGACTCTACCTAGCAGTGTTTCAAAGCAG
Source organism: Meriones unguiculatus (assembly GCF_030254825.1). Taxonomy (NCBI): domain Eukaryota; kingdom Metazoa; phylum Chordata; class Mammalia; order Rodentia; family Muridae; genus Meriones; species Meriones unguiculatus. The sequence continues at coordinate 10,314,527 of NW_026843709.1, forward strand.
ACACTAAGACTCATAACCAAACCTTCGGCAGAGTACAGGGAATCATATGAAAGAAGGGGAATTAGTTTGATGGGGATAGGATAGGATCTCCACAAGGACCAAATAGATCTGGGCACAGGGTCTTTTTTGAGACTGATGTTCATCCAAGGACCATGTATGGATATAACCTAGAACCTCTGTCTGATGTAGCCTGTAGTAGCTCAGTAACCATTTGGTTTCCAATAGTAAGGGAAACAGGACTATTTCTAACAGGAACTCTATGACTGGCTTTTTGGCATCCCCAAGTCCCAATGGAGGAGCAGTCATGTTAGGGCACAGAGGAGGACTTTTCAGCCAGTCCTAAGATACCTGATAAAACAGGGTCAGAGGAATGGGGAGGAGGTCCCCCCCCCATCAGTCGACTTGGAAAGGGGCAGGGTGGAGATGAGGGAGGGAGGGTGGGAATGGGAGAGAATGAGGAAGTGTGATACAGCTGGGATACAGAGTTAATAAAATGTAACTAAGAAAAAATAAAATGAAAAAAGTCATCAACATATTATTTTTATTGTTTATGTTTTATTGTTATTGTTTATATAATATACATTACACCCCTTTTCCATTGCTCCCAAGTTCAAATTCATACCCATGAGTCACATTATTTTTTTTAAATGCATCAATTGAAGTATATGCTGTTTATATCCTCATTGGAACATGATCAGAGTCTCAGTGCCAAGTCCTTAAAGAAAATTTAGTTCATCCTTGCTGCAACCTGGCCAAGACCCAAAAATAAACCATCAGTACTGAAGAGCTCTACACTTCACCACCTTGATCACAGTTTTTCTTATATATTTATTTATTATTATTTGTTCACTTTGTATCCCCTCAGCTGCACCCTCCTTCTTCTAATTGCATTCACACACACACACTCCTTTCTCTACCCATATGACCTTTCTCTAGTTCCCTTATAGGGGAGGTCATTCTCCTTCTATCTGACCCTAGCTTATCTGGTCTCATCTAGGCTAGCTGAGTCATCTACTTCTGCAGCCTGATTCTTTGGGCATTGTTCTCCTGTATCCTCAATTTTCTCTACTTACAACAATCTTCCTCCCTCCTATCCTGCAGGCTTCCCTGAAGGAATGGGGAACTCTATGGGGAGGAAGAATTTCATAAGGAAATCCCTTTGTGAGCTGGGTGATTTAAGGTCTCTTTTCTTTGCATAATATCTGAGTGTGGTTTCCTGTGTGCAATTCCATTTGATGCAGAAAGAAGCAGCTCTGTGGTTGCAAGAACATTGCACTGGTCTCTCAGTTGAGGGCAGAGAACAACATATTTTAATAACAACAGCCTGGGTTGCTTGAAATTTTCCATTTGATGCCCTGACCCCACAATTCAAATAGCTGTGACTCAATCCCCCTAGAGGAAGACTGGTTTGCTCGCAATAGATAGTTTATTAGAACTTTATCCCCCACTATTAGGAGACCCAGGATGATTTTTCCTGGTCCCATCCATTTTCCTGAAAATATCATGATAGCTTTTTCTTAGCTGAATAATACTACTTTTTGGAAATATTCCACATTTTCCCCAAAAGAGATTGTCATTCCAGCTCTTTAGAAATTGGAAGTTGCTGAGACATAATCATTGTATTGCATGACAAACTATCAGGATAACTATGTCCTTTTAGCCTAGAAGTCCCTCCATCTTCTTCCACTTCCTGGTGATTTGAATTGCAATATCCACTTGAAGCTCTATGAGCAGGGCTGCCTTGGCTGAAATCACTGGATGTGAAGCTGGGCCATATTTAGGGGTCATTGAGGAACCCTCCTGGTCCTGAGGTTTACAGTTACAACAGGGCCTTCAGGACAAAACAATGGGTCTATGTTATATGACTAGCACATATAATTAAATTCTTCCCCACTTTTGCAGAAACTTTTCTCCATGTTAAAAGACATTATGGTACCTCTACACAAACAAATATTACTCAGCAATAAAAAACAAGGAAATCATGAAATTTGAAGGTAAATGGTGGGAACTTGAAGTGAGCTATCATAGAAGCAGAAAGACACACACAGTATATACTCCATCACATAGACATATAAAATAGGATAAACCTAATAAAATCTGTACACCTAAAGAAAGTAATCAAGAGGGAGGAATCTGGCTAAAATTCATAATCTCCATCCAGAAGGGAAAAGAGGTTGGACATCAAAAGAAGGAGAAAACAGGGAACATGTTAGGAACTGCCACAGAAGGCACCCTGGTACCACCCCAAAGAAGAAGCCATCAGTCCTGAAGAGTTCTAAACTTCATCATCTTGATCACAGTTTTTCTTCTGTATTTATTTATTTTGATTTGTTCACTTTGTTTCCTCCCTGCTGCCCTTTCTCTCTTCTCTTCCTATTCCCACCCACCATCCTTCTCCTACCCTTAGGCCCTTTCTCTAGTTTTGTGGTAGGGAGGGCCTCCTTCCCCTTCTGTCTGACCCTAGCTCATCAGGTATTATCAAAGCTAGCTGAATCATCTTCCACTGAGGTCTGATTCTCAGGGTTTTGTTCTCCTTGTGTCCTTAATTCCCTCTACTTATGACACTCTTCCTGCTTCCTCTCCCGCAGGCTTCTCAGAGATGTGAGGGGAGGGAGAATTTCATAGGGAAATCCAATTTAGAGTGGTTGTTTTAAGGTCTCTCCCTGCACAATATCAGACTGTGGGTCTCTGTATGCAATTGCATTTGATGCCTGAGGAAGTATCTCTGTGGATTCAAGGACATTGCACTGATCTATCATTTGAGGGCAGAGAGCAACATATTTTATACACAACAGCCTGTGTTGCTTGAAAATTTCCATAGGATTGCCTGGACCCACAACTCAATTAACTGACGCCAAATCTATTGGTCACAATAGATGGCCTATTGAAACTATTAAGTAGACAGCCTGGTAAATGAATACATACAATATTTGTCTTTCTGCATTTTAGTTACTTCATACAAGGTGATTTTTCCAGGTTCCATCCATTTGCCAAAAAATATCATGATGTCATTTTCTTACCTGAATAATACTCCATTAAGGAAATGTTCCACATTTTCCCAAAGGAGATTGTCAGTCCTGTTTTTTAGTCCTTGAAAGTTGCTGAGAACATTGTATTGAATAAAAAACTATCAAGATACTAAGGTTCTCTTAGCCTAGAAGTTCCTCCATCTTCTTCCACTTCTTGGGTTTATGAATTGTAATGTCCCATTGAAGCTAGTCTATTTACATTTGGTGTCTTAAGAGAGGAAGTGTCTGGGGATTGTTACACAGTATAGCCATCTTAGATAATTTAATTCCTATTGGAGTTACAATATAGGAAAGTGGGCTTTGAAGTTGATATTACAAATAAAGTGACCAGAGAGAATAGGTCTGTGTCTCTCTGTCTCAGTCACTTTGTATCTTTGTTTCTGTAGGTGCTAGTCTCTATTTTTTAATCTGTCTCTCTAGCTCTTTTTCTCTCTTTCTCAGTCTCCCTCCCTCTGCCTGCCCCTTGTGTTTAAGTATGAAAAGCTCTCAGTTCTGCTTGCTGATGTGACATCATGTAGAGTCACTGTAAAATTATAATCAAGGTCCCAATTAAACACTTTTTGTTCAAAAAGTTACCTTGGTCAGGAGTGTTTTCCCACTAAGTAATTCACTGCCTGAGGACATATCTGTGCATTTAATAAATAATATTGGAATCTGTGATAATATGAAAGTCACATGTCAAGGACACGTGACTTTACTAATGACCACTTAAAAGAAATGTGTGACAGATTAACTAAACTAAGAGTCTTGGACACAGGAAAGGTCACCTCTTAGTTGTGTGCTTTCAGATGCCCATATTGAGGCAGGTAGAGCTGCTCAGCCATTCTCTCAAGTAGGCTGTCCACTTGGAGCTTTTAAAAACTAGCTCCGGAAACTCTTACTGGTTTTCACCTGTTTCATGACATCATTCTCCCTCTCAGCCAAACAGCACTTAACCACTGTGATGTCATATTACCATTGTGATGTTATACCAGATCATGTCATAATAGCATTTTGCTGTCATAATAACATTGGAATGTCATGATGAATTTGGATGTCATGATGCCATTTTGATCTCATAAAAGTAATGTGATATCATCATAGCATTGGATGTCCAATACCATTTTGAAGTCTTACAGTGGTGAAGTCATAACAGCATTTTGATTTCAAAATTCCATTGTGATATCATAACAAAATCATGTTGAAATACCATTGGGAAGTCATAATAGAATTGTGATGTCATAATAACATTGTGAAATCATAATACCATTGGGAAGTCATAATAGAATTGTGATGTCAAAATACTTTTGTGATGTCATAATAGCATTGTGATTTCCTATCATTGTCATGTCATAACAGCATTCAAATATAATTGCATTGTGATGTCATAAGGGCATTGTAATATCATAATAGCCCTGAGATGTCTTAATATCATTAGAAAGGCATACTGTTGTGAAGTCATAATAGCACTGTAATGTCATAATTCCATTGGGATATCATAACACAATCTTTTTTTATATTAATTAAACTTTATTCAGTTTGTATCCCCCGATAAACTCCTCCATCCTCCTATCCCGAAACACCCTCAATACCCCTTCTTCATGCTTGCCACTCCCCAAGTCCACTGATAGGGGAGGTCCTCCTCTCCTTCATTCTGATCTTAATTTATCAGATCTCATTAGGAGTAGCTTCATTGTCATCTTCTGTGGCCTAGTAAGGCTGTTCCCCCCTCAGGGGGAGGTGATCAAAGAGCAGGCCAATCAGATTTTTCCAGAGGCAGTCCCTTTCCCATTACTTTGTAACCCACTTGGATACTAAACTGCCATGGGCTACATCTTTGCAGGGGTTCTAGGTTATCTCCATGCATGGTACTTGGTTGGAGCATCAGTCTCTGGGAAGACCCCTGTGTTCAAAATCTGGTTCGGTTGCTCTCCCTGTGGAGTTCATTTCCTCTCTAGATCTTACTATTTCCCACGATTTTCATGAAATTCCATGAACTCTGCCCAATAGTTGGCCATAGGCCTCAGCATCTGCTTTGATAGTCTGCAGGGCAGAGCCTTTCAGAGGCCCTTCATGGCTGGTTTCTAGCTTGTTTCCTATTTTCTTCTGATGTCTTTCCTCCTTGCCTTTTGGGATGGGGATTGAACATTTTAGTCAGGGTCCTCTCACTTGGCTAGTTTCTTTTTAGATGTACAGATTTTAATAGGTTTATCCTATATGACATGTCTATATGCGTGAGTATATACCATGTGTGTCTTTCTGCTTCTGGGAGAGCTCACTCAGGATGATCCTTTCCAAGTAAAACCATTTACCTGCAAATTTCATGATTTCCTTATTTTTCATTGCAGAGTAATATTCTATTGTGTATATGTATCACAAATTCTGCATCCATTCTTCAGTTGAGGAGCATTGCAGCCATTTCCTGCTTCTGGCTATTACAAATAAATCTGCTACAAACATGGTTGGCAAAATGTCCTAATCATTGTTTGCTACTAGATGTCAGCTGGGTCAGAAAAGAAAGAAAGAAAGAAATTAAAGTCTTTCTAGAATTCGATGAAAATGAAGGCACACTATACCCAAACTCATGGGGCACAGTGAAAGCAGTGATAAGAAGAAAGTTCATAGCACGAAGTGCTTTCAAGAAAAAATTCTAGACAATTCAATCAACTTAATGGCTCACCTAAATACCCTAGAAAAGGAAGAAGCATACACACCACCAAAAAGGAGTAGATGGCTAGAAATAATCAAACTCAGGGCTGAAATCAATCAATTATAAACAAATGAAACAATTTAAAGAATTAATAAAACCAAGACATGGTTCTTTGAGAAAATAAAAAAGATAGACAAACCTTTAGCCAAGCTAACTAAAAGGCAGGAAGACACCATCCAAATAAACAAAATCAGAAATGAAAAAGGGGACATAACTACAGACAGTGAGGAAATCCATACAATCATTAGGACTTACCTGAAAATCTATATGCCACAAAATTTGAAAATCTAAATGAAACGGACACATTTCTTGATCAATTCCACTTACCAAAACTGAATCAAGACCAGGTAAATCAATTAAATAGTCCTATATCTCCAAAGGAAATAGAATCAGTCATAACACAATTTTATTGTAGAGGATTGTGATGACATCAAGCATTGTGATGTTTACTGTCATTGTGATGTCATAATAACATTTTAATGTCCTAATAGTATTGAACTATCATAATAGCATTGAGAAACCATAATAGCATTGTGATGTCATATCATTTTGATATCATAGTAACATTTTGGTGTCATAATAGCATTGCAAAGTTATTAGAGCATTGTGATGTCATAATAGCCGTGTGATATCATAATAACATTGTGATGTCATAATATCATTGTGATTGTCAATTTTCCTTTGTGATGTCATAAACAATCATGTTGTAATAGCATTTTGACATCAGAATAGCATTGGGATGTCATGATGAATTTTGATGTCATAATGCCATTGTGATTGCATAATCATATTGTGATGTCATCAGAGCATTGAGATGTCATAATACCATTGTGAAGTCATCATAGCATTGTGAAGTCACAGTGCTTTGAAGTTATCATAGTATTTGATGTATAAATTCCATTATGATGTCAAAGGACAATCTTGTTGTAATACCACTATATCAATAGCATGGTGATGTCATAATACAATTATTAAGTCATAATAACATTTTGATATCTACTTAGCTTTGTGATGTCAAAATTATATTATGATGTCGTAACACAATCATGTCTTAATATTATTGTGCTTTCCTAAGAGCAATAGAGTGTTACGATGAATTTTGATGTCATAATCACATTGATATTATAATGATATTATAATGGCATTTTGATGCCATCATAGCACTGTGGTGTCATCACAACATTCCAATTTCTTAATCACATTGTGATGTCATACCATCATGATGTCATAATAGCATTGTGATGGCTTAATATCATTGTGATGTGAAAATTCCATTGTGATGTCATATCACAATAATGTCATAATAGCATTGTGAAGTCAGAATAGCATTGTGATGTTATGATGAATTTAGTTGTTATGAGGCCATTATGATGCCATAATACCATTAGGATGTCATCATAGCATTGGAATGTCCTAATATCATTTTGAAGTCATGCCATTTTGAAGTCATAATAGAATTTTGATGTCAAAATTCCATTGTGATGTCATACCACAATCATGTTGTAATACCATTGTGATTTCATAATAGCATGGTGATGTTATAATACAATTTTGAAGTCATAAAACGATTCTGATGTAATACAATTGTGATGTAAATATTTTATTCTGATGTCCTACCACAATCATTTCTTAATAGCATTGATCTGTCATAATAGCAATGGATGTCAAAATTAATTCTGATAACATGCCATTTTGATATCATAATGACATTGTGTTGTCATCATAGAATTGTGGCATCATAACCTTGTGATTTCAAATAGCATTGTCAAATCATAATAACATTGTTATGTCATATTAAAATGTCATAATAGCACTTTGATGTCATAATAGCATTGTGATGTCAAAATTTGTGATGTCATACCGTAATCATGTTGTAATAGCATTGTGGTGTCATAATAGCATTGGGTTGTCATGATAAATTTTGATGTCATGATGGCATGGAGATATCATAATAGCAGTGTGATGTTATAATAACATTGATATGTCAGACCATTGTGATGTTATAATAGCCTTTTTACATCTTAATGTCATTGTGATATCATAATATCCTCATGAAGTTATAAGAGCATTGTTATGATATAATACCATTTTTAGGTCATAATGCCATTGTGATGTCAAAATTCTATTGTGATGTCATAACACAGTTTTGTTTGAATAGCATTGTGATGTCATCATAGCATTGTGATGTTCTAATACCATTGTGAAGTTATACTATCATTGTGATGTTAAAATTCATAGTGATATCATAATAGCATTTTGAGGGTATAATGCCATTGTGATATCAAAATTTCATTGTTATGTCATAATTGCTTTTTGCTGTCAAAATTCCTTTGTGATGTCATAATAGAATTTTTAAGCCATTTTACCATTGTGATATCAGCATAGTATAGAGTTACTGTTAGTGTTAGTGTTAGGATTAGTGTTAGTAGTTAGGGTTAGGGTTAGGGTTTACCTTGGTTTTCATATTTGTTTTGGCTCTCCTTTGTGCCTTTTTTAACACAGGATGGATAGTTTTACCTTTTAAACATATGAAGTATAATTTTTGAGTTTTTAGTACTTAAGTAGTCTGGTGTGTACTTTGCCAGCTGTAAGCCTCCTGTGTCTGTCTTGTATTAGGCATGACCAATATTCATCCCCATTGAAGATATCTCATGGTGAAAAGATAAGTCAGCTTCCAGGGCAGTGTGTCATGTTAATATAGTCAGCATTTAAAAGATTTTACATGGCAGGTGTGTAGTTTGCATGTTTGTCTCTCAGCCTAATTTTATTTTCTTACATTGACCAATAGAACATATTTTTAAAGCCAAAATGCCCTTTGGCACCAGTTCTTCTGTAGAAGTCCCACATTCTGTGATTGGCTGGCCTTTTTAGACATTGTGACATCATCTCTTCTCATATAAATCTAAACTTAATGTGAATTAAATCTTTAAAATAGTAAGGATATAACATCTATCATTATGAAAAAAAAATTACATGATAACCTTAAAGAAAATTTTGTCATTTTGAATCTTAGACTATCTCAGCAAGTGGCTAAAAAGCAGAAATTACCATGCTGGCTTTTATTATGTAAATTAGACTAATCAGGGACTCAGAGATCTGCCGGTTTCTTTTTAATTTGTGTTGGGATTAAAGGCATGTGCCTTAATCAACTTGTTCAAATATTTTTTCTCAAATAAATATAATAGTAACTCAAAGCCTTTAAATGAAAATTAAGCAGGGAAACAAAAAAATTTTAAGTTTTGGGTCAGTTGTTATGCTGTAACAAGCTAAGCCAAGTTGTTTGATTTTTTGGAATTCAGTTGATGATTTAGTGAATTGGTGGACCCTTACCAGAAAACACTGACAACTATCTTTCAGCCAGAGGGCCTTGAATTTTAGCCATTATTAATCTAATTTTTATTAGGCAGAGTGCAGTTTCTCTTGTCTGTGACTTAGTATTCCATTCCTTGGTTGTTTTCCCCATTTTGTTCTTGCACTTTCTTGGAGAAGTTCTCCAGAAGAGCCACCACCACTAAATAAATTGCAACCAGATCCATGACTATGACAGTCAAAACAAAGCCAAAGTGGATTAAATCACCCTCTGCCATGGTATTTTTTGTTTTGTATTGTTTAATTTTCGATGCAGTTTTAGGCCAAGCTCTGTCCTGAAGTCTCCAGTGTGTCTCCAGTTGCTTTCTTTCCAGACATGGTGCTGAGTTTAGCTGAGCTGAGCCAGCTACAGTATTAGGAAGCCATGCTTGTGTATCCTCCAGTTAGTCTGTAGCAGCAGCCAATTTTGTTATGTTAAGACTCAGGTTTGTCTACAATAGGCTGTCTTTTACCCCTGTACCTTTTTAAGAGTCTCTCTTAAAGAGACAGTAATTGATTTGGAAGAATTTAGGTTTTAAGTTTGGGTTATTGGGGTTGTATTACTACAAGCTTATTTCCCCCACCAAATTATGTTAAATGATGATTTAAAGGATGTGGATATTCTGATTACTTGGTGGCCATTTATTGTACAGTTAGATTATCTGAGTGCCATTTGGGTGAAAATCCGAAAGATCTGTGAATGTAAAAGGAAAACTGTGGGGCAATAAACTTTTTGACAGCTGGTGCTGTTCCACAATAGTATTGGCAACTCTCTCATTGGCTGACATGGCACAACCAGCATGTTTGTCCTACTTGGAAGTCATTAAGAAATCCTCCTGGTGCTGGGGTTTACAGTAAAACCTGAGCCATCACGAGAGTGAAATGGGTTGGTGTTATATGTATAGGACACAAAAGGAGTTGTGTTTCCTGCTGCAGTCCTCTAGACAATTCCTCTAAAAATAATGTTAGTGCCAGGACTGATTGTTCACAGATGCCACCTGAGCTCATGGGGTCTAAGTTGGCTGGGTAACCACTAGCACACAACTAGGGTCTTCTGCTACATAATGGGTTCCTGGAAAGCATGCTTTATAAAGAGAAACTTTCCACTCCTTTAGTGAAAACATTTTTTTCATATTAAAAATCATTGTAAAAGTTGTCAATATATTATATGTTTTTGCTTATGTGGGAATTTTATGTAACATACATTACACTTTTTTCCATAGCATCCAGGTTCAAATTCCTAGCCATGTGTCATACTAAACATTTGTTTTTCTGTAAAATACTTCAATTGAAGTATATGTTTTTCATTTACTAATTGCCCCCAACTGAAAAATGGATACAGAAATTGTGGTACATCTACACAATGGCATATTACTCAGGAATAAAAATCAAGGAAAGCATGATTTTTGCAGGTAAATGGTGGGAACTGGAAAAGATCAATCTGAGTGAGCTATCCCAGAAGCAGAAAGACACACACTCACTAATAGATGTATAATATAAAGAAAATAATCAAGAGGGTGGACCCTGACTAAAATGCTCAACCCCCATCCTGAAAGGCAAAGAGAATGGACATCAGAAGAAGGCAAAAATGGGGAATAAAAAAAATGGCCTGTCACAGAGGGCCTCTGAACTGCTCTGCCCTGCAGACTATGAAAGCAGATGCTGAGACTTATGCCCAAGTGTTGGGCAGAGTGCAGGGAATCTAATGAAAGATGTGGGAAATAGTAAGATCTGGAGAGAACAGGAGCTCCAAAAGTAGAGCAACATAACCAAAAAATCTTACAAGGGTCTTTCCTGAGACTCATACTCCAAGCAAGTACCATGCATGGAGATAAACTAGAACTCCTACACAGATGTAGCCCAAGGCATTTCAATGTCCAAGGGGGTTCCATAGTAATAACAAGAGGGACTGTGTCTGACATGAAATGTTTGGCCTGTTCTTTATCCCCTCACTCTCTGGGGGAACAGTCTGAGCAGGCCACAGAGGAAGACAATGCAGACACTCCAATGAGTTCTGATAGACTAGGATGAGATGTAATGAGAGGAAGACTTCCCTATTGGTTTACTTGAGGAGGGGCATGCATGGAAAAGTGGGAGGGAGGGTGGGATTTGGAGTGGAGGAAAGAGAGGTTTAAGGGGATACTTATATTATAGGAGGATGTGCATTAAGGTAACTATGCCAATGAAATAGACCAGACAGAATGGCGTCTTTTTCTTTCAGTCTCTGTCAGTCTTAGTCTCTCTATTTCTGAATCTATCTCTAGCTCTTTTACTCTCAGTCTCCATTGCTTTGCCTAGCGGTTCTGGTTCAATATGAAAAGCTCTCAGGACTGCTGAAGACTACAAGAAGATGATTGCTTGCTGACATGACAACCTAGATGGTCTCTGTAAAAATATGAGCAAGGTCCCAATTAAATGCTTTTTGTTGAAAGAGTTGCTCTGGTCAGGGAGTGTTTTCCTAGTAAGTAATTCACTTACTGAAGACATATATGTGCATTTAACAAATAATAATGGAATATGTCATAATATAAAACACACATGTCAAGGACACATGACCTTATTAAAGACTACTTGAAAGAAATATACTATGCTTTTCCTGAACTAAGCGTCTTGGATACAGAAACTGTCATCTTTGAGTTGTCTGCTTTGAGCTGCCCAGATTGAGGCATGTAGGGCTGATAAGCCTTTCTCTCAAGCAAACTGTCCACTTGACCGTTTTAATAACTGGCTCCTGAAACTCTTACCGCCTTTTTCCTGTTTCATGACATCATTTCATGACATCATTTCCCTCTCAGAACTTGAGAGAATCTTGAGGTTTCCATGGAGATGAGTAAAAATACTTTCCTCAGTGTCCAATATTTCTGATTCTGTGAACAGATGACTTTTTCTTGTGAAACACAACAAGCCTTTAACTCATCCCTTTATCCACATCTCACACATTTACTCCTGTTTACCTCTGTGACAATGTCAGGTAGGAAATGAAACTTTAATGTTTAGTTAATTGGGCAGCTTCCTAAGTAGGGAAGATTCAAAGTGATGTAGGATTATGGGGAATGTACCAAATGACAAGGTGATCTCCTACTGTGGTCTTGGTTCTGAAATTTCCTAGGTTTGTGACTTTGAACTGAGCAGTTAGTAGCATGCTGAATAAAGGGAAAAGAATACAAGACCTGGAAATAAACCCAAAATTTATTAACAACTGATCTTTGACAAAGATACCAAAACCATACAATGGGAAAAAGATAACATCTTCAACAAATAGTACAGGTCTAATTGGATGTCTACATGTAGAAAAATGCAAATAGATCCATACCCTGCACAAAACTAAAGTCCAAATGGATCAAAGACCTATTTAAAACCAGACACACTAAATCATTTAGTAGAAAAAGTGGATAAAGAGCCTGGAACTCTTTGGCATAGAAGAAGATTTCCTGAAAAGAACACCAAACAGCACAGACTCTAAGAGCTACAATCAATAAATGGGACCTCATGAAGCTGAAAAGCTTCTGTAAAGCAAAGTACACTTTAGTCAGAACAAAACCAATGCCTACAAATTGGGAAATTATCTTCACCAAACCTATATCTCACAGAGGACTAATATCCAGTATATATAAAGAACTCAAGAAGTAAACAGCAAGAAATCAAATAATCCAATTAAAAAAATGGGGAACAGAGCTAAACAGAGAATTGTCAATAGAGCAATATGGAAAATTTAAAGAAATGTTCAATAGCCTTCGTTATCAGGGAATTGCAAATCAAAACAACCCTGACATTTCACTTTATACCAATCAAAATGGCCAAGATCAAAATCTCAAGTGAGAACATATGAGGTGAGATGTTGTGGAGAAATGGGAACAATCCTCCACTGCTGGTGGGAATGTAAATTTGTATAACCACTATGGAAATCAATCTGGCACTTCCTCAGACACCTAGGAATAGCACTTCCTCAGGAACCAGCTATACTACTCCTAGGCATATATATCCAAATAGGCTCAAGTACACAATAAGGACATTTGCTCAACCATGTTTGTAGCAGCTTTATTTGTAAAATCTAGAAGAGGAAAACAACCTAGATTTCCCACAACAGAGAAATGGATACAGAAATTGTGGTAAATCTACACAATGGAATATTACTCAGCAATAAAAATCAATGAAATCATGATTTTTGCAGGTAAATGGTGGGAACTGGAAAATATCATCCTGAATGAGCTATCCCAGAAGCAGAAATACACACACGGTATATACTCTATTATATGGACATATGATATAGGACAAACATACTAAAAATCTGTACTCCTAAAGAAACTAATCAAGAGGGAGGACTCTGGCTAAATCCTCATCCTGAAAGGTAAAGAAGATGGATACCGGGAAGAAGAAATCAGGGATCAGGGCAGGAGCCTGACACAGAGGACCTCTGAAAGGTTCTGTCCTCCAGACTATCAAAGCAGATGCTAACACTTTTTTTGAGAGACTGTATGGCAGAGTCATGGAATCTAATGAAAGAAGTGGGAAACAGTAAGATTGGAGAGGACAGGAACTCCACAAGAGAGCAAAAGGAACAAAAATTCTGAGCAAATGGGTCCTTCCTGATACTGATACTCCAACCAAGGACTATTTTTGGAGATAACATAGGAAACTTGCACAGATGTAGCCCATAGCAGTTCAGAGTCCAAGTGGGTTTCATAGTAATAGAAACAGGGACTGTCTCTGACATGAACTGATTAGCCTGCTATTTCATCACCTCCCCCTGAGGGGTGAGCATCCTAAATAGGACACAGAAGAAGACAATGCATGCAGTCATGATGGGACCTAACTGACTAGGATCAGAAGGAAGGAAAAGAAGACCTCACCTATCAGTGATCGTGGGGTGGAACATCCATGCAGAGGGGGGAAAAAGAGAGGGATTGGAATGGGAGAATGGAGGGAACCACAGGGGAGATACACAGTGAATAAAATGAAATTAGTTAAGAATTTTAAAAAAATGGAGTACAGAGATAAACAGAGAATTCACACTAGAGGAATATTAAATAGCAGAGAAACACTTAAAGAAATGTTCAAAATTCTTAGTCATAGAGAAATGCAAATCAAAATGACTCTAAGATTTTACCTTACACAAATCAGAATAGCTAAGATCAAACACTAAAGTGGCAACACAGGTTGGATAGGTTCCCCTTTCTAAGGGAACCCTCCTCCACTGCTGATGGGTGTGTGAACTAGTACAAACACTATGGAAAGCAATATGGTGCTTTCTCAGAAAACTAGGAATAGCACTTCCTCAAGATCCATCTATACCACTCCTAGGCATATATCCAAAAGAGGCTCAAGTACACAATAAGGACATTTGCTCAGCCATGTTTGTAGCAGCTTTATTTGTAATAGCCAGTATCTGGAAAAAAACCCAGATGCCCTTCAACTGAAGAAAGGATACAGAAATTGTGGTACATATACACTATGGAATATTAGGTCAATGGCTGGGAACTGGAAAAGATCATCTTGAGTGAGCTATCCCAGAAGCAGAAAGATACATATGGTACATACTCATTCATATAGACATATAATATAGTATAAACCTTCTGAATTCTGTAGATCTATAGAACCTAATCAAGGGGGAGTACTCTGCTAAAATTCTCAATCTGCATCCTAAAAGACAAAGATGATGGACATAGGAAAAAGGAGAAAATGGAATAGGTTTGGAACCTACCACAGAAAAAAGGTTTTGGGATAGAAGGAAGAAGGAAACCACAGGGGGATACAAAGTGAAAAAAAAGTGTAGTAAATAAAGAATAAATAAAAGTTAAAAACATTATTTTTTAATTGTTTTTGTGGGAATTTCATATAATACATATTACACATCTTTTCCATTGTTCCCAGGTTCAAATACTTACCCATTTTACATATATTTTTCTAATTAAATACATCAATTGAAGTATGTGTTCTGTATATGCACGTTGGAAAATGATCAGCATCTCAATGCCAAATCCCTTAAAGAAAACTGAGTTCATCCTGCTGCACCCTGGCACCACCCCTAAGAAGTCATCAGTAATGGAGAGTTCTATACTTCAGCACCTTGATCACAGATTTTGTATATATTTATTTATTACAATTTGTTCAATTTGTTTCCCTTCTGCTGCCCCATCCCTCTTCACCTTCCAGTCCCACTCACTGACCTTCTCCTATACTTAGGCCTTTTCTCTAGTTCCCTGATGGGGTAGGTCCTCCTCCCCTTTCTATCTAACCCTAACTTATCAGGTGTCATCAAGGCTAGCTGCATCATCTTCCTCTGATTCTCAGGTTACTGTTTCCCTTCTGTCCTCATTTCCCTGTACTTATGACACTCTTTCTGCCTTCCTGCCTTCTCTACTGCAGGCTCCCCAGAGATCTCAGGAAAGGGAGAATTTCATAGGGAAATCTCTTTTAGAGCTTGGTGTTTTAAGGTTTTCTCTGCATAATATCACATGTCAAGTAATTGTAACTTTATTAATGACCACTTGAAAGAAATATGTGACCCTTTTCCTAAAATAAGAGCCTTGTTCACAGGAACTGTCATGTCTGGGTTTTATGATTTCAGCTGCCAATATTGAGGCATGTAGGGCTGCACAGCCTTTCTCTCAAGCAAACTGTCCACTGGGCCCTTTTAATAACTAGATCCTGAAACTCTTACTGCCTTTCACCTATTACATGAAATCTTTCTCCCTCTCTGCTAATCAGCACCTGAGAGAATTTTGAGGTTTCCATAGAGATGAGTAAACAAACTTTCCTCAGTGTCCAATATTTCTGATCCTGTGCACATGTGACTTTTTCTTGTGAAATCCAACAAGCCATTATCTCAACCCTTTATCCAGATCCCACACTTTTACTTTGTTTACTTCTGTGACAATGTCAGGTAGGAAATGAAAATTTAATTTTACTTCATTCAATTGTACAGATTCCTAAGTAGAGAAACTTCAAAGTGATATGGGATTAAGGGGAATGTACCCAATGACAAGGTGGTCTCCTACTGTTGCCTTGGATCGAAAATTTCCTAGGTTGTGACTTTGAACTGAGCATTTGCTGGTGTAATCACTAAATGGACTGTCACAATCTTATTGATAGACTAGACTAGCAAGACCAGTGTCTATAAAAGGAGAAATGAAGGGCAGATTATATATGACAGCTGGTGCACTTCCATACTAGTGTTGGCAATCCTGTATGAGCAGAGTTGCTTTGGCTGACTTGGCTGGATTTCCAGCTCTATCCTATTCAGTGATCAATGAACATGTTTCCTGGTCCTGGTGTTTACAGTTAAAACTGGGACATCAGTTCAGAGAAATCGGTTGGGGTTATATACCTAGGATATAAATGTAGCGGTGTTAAGTGCTATATTCCTCCAGACAAAAACTATAAATGTACTGTTAGTACCAGGACTGCTTGTTCAGATGTGCCAATTGAGCTCCTAGAGTCTGACACAGCTGGGTAACCACTTGTTCATGGCAAGGATTCTCCCCTACATAATGAGTTCCTGAAAAGCATGCATTTACAAAGTTAAAGTCTTCCCTCCTTTAGTGGACTCTCTTCTTCATATTAAAAGTCATTGAACCCAGGACCTGATGGTTTCAGGGTGGAACTCTACCAGACCTTCAAATAAGAGCTAACACCAATACACTTCAAACTTTTCTACAAAATAGAAACAAAAGGAACATTACCAATCTCATTCTAAGAAGCCACAGTCACCTTGGTACCTAAACCTCACAAAGACCTAACAAAGAAAGAGAATTTCAGGCCAATATCCCTATAAATATTGATGCAAAATACTCAACAAAATACTTGCAAACTGAATACAAGACCTCATCAAAGATATCATACACTATGACCAAGCAGGCTTTATCCCAGGGATACAGGGGTGGTTGAATATACAGAAATTCATCAATGTGATACAGCATATTAACAAATTGAAAAAAAAAAAAACCATGATAATCTCCTTAGATGCTAAAAAAAAACATTTGACAAAATCCAACAACCATTCAGGTTTGAAGTATTGGAGAGATCAGGGATACAAGGTACATATCTAAACATAGTAAAGGCAATATACTGCAAGCCTATAGCCAACATCAAACTAAATGGGGAGAAACTTAAAGAAATCCCACTATAATCAGGGACAAGGCAAGGCTGCCCAATCTCTCCATATCTTTTCAACACAGTTCTGGAAGTCCTTCCTAGAGCAATAAGACAGTTGAAGGAGATCAAGGGGATGCATATTGGAAAGAAAGAAGTCAAATTATCACTATTTTCAGATGACACAATAGTATACCTGAGTGACCCAAAAAATTTTTCCAGTGACTCCTACAGCTGATAAACACCTTCAGCAAAGTAGCCAGATACAAATTTAACTAAAAAATTTAGTAGCCCTCCAGTATACAAAAGACAAAAGGGCCGAGAAAGAAAATAGCCACAAAAGACATACAGTACTTTGGTGTAACCCTAACCAAGCAAGTCAAGAACTTGTATGAAAAACATTTCACATCTCTCAAGAAACAATTAGAAGAATGTATCAGAGGGGTGGAAAGATCTCCTATGCACATGGTTCAGCAGGATTAATATAGTAAAAATAGACATCTTACCAAAAGCTATCTACAAATTCAATGCAATTCCCATCAAATTACCAACACAATTCTTTTACAGACATGGAAAGAAAAATTCTCAACTTCCTATGGAATAACAAGAAATCCACCATTGCTAAAACAATCTTCTACAATAAAAGATTTTCTGGAGGAATCTCCATTCCTGATCTTAAGCTGTAAAATAGAGCAACAGTAATAAAAACTGCACGGTACTGACATAGAAACAGAATGGAGGATCAATGGAACCAAATAGAAGACCCAGAAATAAACCCACACACTTATGGACACCTGATCTTTGACAAAGATGCCAAAACAATACAATGAAAAAAGATAGCATCATCAACACATGGTGCTGGTCTAACTGAATATCTTCATGTATAAAAATGCAAATAGATCCATACTTATCAGCCTGCACAAAACTAAAGTACAAGTGGATCAAAGACCTCAAGGTAAAATCAGATACAATAGAAAAAAAAAGTGGTGAAGACCCTAGAAGTCATTGGTACAGGAGAAAACTTCCTGAACAGAACACCAACAGCACAGGCTCTAAGAACAAAAATCAATAAATGGGACCCATGAAACTGAAAAGCTTCTGTAAAGCAAAGGACACTGTCATCAAAACAAAATGAATGCCTACAGATTGGAAAAGACTATTGAGCAACTCTTTATCTTACAGAGGGCTAATATCCAGTATATATAAAGAAGTAAAGCTGAAATGCAACATAACAAGTAATCCAATTAAAAATGGGGGAACAGAGCCAAACAGAATTCTCAAGAGAGGAATATTGAATGACAAAGAAACACTTAAAGAAATGCTCAACATCATTTGCCATTAGGGAAATGCAAATCAAAACGACCCTGAGACTTCACCTTACACCCATTAGAATGGCCAAGATCAAAAACTCAAGTGACAACACATGATGAAGAGGTTATGGAGAAGTGGGAACTCCCCTCCACTGCTGGTGGGAATGTAAAGGTGTACAACCACACTTGAAATCAATCTGGAGCTTTCTCAGACAACTAGGAATAACACTTCCTCAATATCCAGCCATACCACTCCTAGGCATATATCCAAAGGAGACTCAAGTACACAATAAGAACCTTTGCTCAACCAGGTTTGTGGCAGCCTTATTTGTAATAGCCAGAAGCTGGAAACAGCCCAGATGCCCCTGAGCTGAAGAATGGATGCAGAAATTGTGGAACATCTACATAATGGACTATTACTCAGCAATGAAAAATAAGGAAATCATGAAATTTGCAGGTAAATGTTGGGAACTGCAAAGGATCATCTTAAGTGAGCTCCTCCAGTAGTAGAAAGACACACATGGTACATAATCACTCATATAGACATATAATACAGGATAAATCTACTAAAATCTGTACATCTAAACAAGATGTACAGATTTTACAGATTAGATTTCATCTAATCAAGAGAGAGGATCCTGAATAAATGCTCAGTCCCCTTCCTGAAAGGTATAGAGGATGGACATCAGGAGAAGAAGAAAACAGGAAACAAGTTAGGAACTTGCCACAGAGGGCCTCTGAAAGGCTCTGCCCTGCTGACTATCAGGGCAGATTGCAAGTTTTATGGCCAACTGTTGGGCAGAGGGCATGGAATCTTATGAAATAGTGGGAAATAGTAAGATCTGGAGAAAATAGGAAGTCCACAAGGAGAGCAACAGAACCATAAAATTTGAATACAGTGGTCTTTCCAGAGACTCATACTCCAACTGAGTACCATACATGGAGATAACCTAGAACCACTTCACAGATGTAGCCCATGGCAGTTCAGTGTCCATGTGGGTTAAATAGTAATATACTTTACACTGTTTTCCCATTGCTACCAGGTTCAAATTCCTACCCATGTGTTGCACTAATTTTTTTTTTCTTTTGAATACATAACTTCTAGTATGAGTTGTTCATATACTCATTGGAACATGATCAGAATCTCAGTGCCATGTCCCTTAAAGAAAACTGAGTTCATCCTTGCTGCACCCTGACACCACCCTGAGAAGAAGAACTTCTATCTGTCCTAAAGAACTTTATACTTCATCGCCTTGATCACAGTTTTCCTTATGTATTTATTTATTATGATTTGTTTAGTCTGTATCCTCTCTGTTACCCTCTCCCTCTTTTCTTGCCAGTCCCAACCAAGGTCCTTCTTCTAGCCCTATGCCCTCTCTACTACCCTTTTAAGTGCAGTTATCTTCCCCCTTCTATCTGACCACTATTAGGAGACCTCCAAATAAGTGAATACATACAATATTTCTTTCTGAATTTTATTTACTTCACCCAGAAGGATTTTTCCTGATTCTATCCATTTGCCTGAAAAATACCATGATGTCATATTCTTTTCTGAATAATACTTTGTAATGGAAATATCCCACATTTTTTCCAAAGGAGGTTGTCAAGCCTGTTCTTTGGAACTTTGAAGTAATTGGGTCTTTAAACATTGTATTGAATGAGAAACTATCAGGATAACTATATTATTTTAGACTAGAATTCCCTCCATTTTCTTCTACTTTCTGGTGATTTGAATTACAATGTCCCCTTGAAGCTCATCTATTTACATGTTTAGTTCCCAGTGAAGAAATGTCTGTGAAGGGTTAGGAGGTATGGCCTTGTTAGATAATATATTTCCTTTAGGAGTAATAATATAGGAAGGTGTGCTTCGAGGTTTATATGCCAATGAGGGTGACCAGACACAATGGAGTCTCTGTTTCTCGGTCTCTGTCACTTTATATCTTTCTTTCTGTAGGTCTTGTTCTCTCTATTTCTCAATCTTTTTCACAGCACCAGAGATACCAACACAGACAAAAACAAAGATACAAAGTGACAGAGTCCAAGAGAAGGAGACCCATCACTTTGGTCATTGGCATATAAACCTCAAAGTATGCCCTCCAAAAATACAACACCAAAAAGAAGTATATTTTTTTAATATTTTCATTTTAATTTTTATCATTTTTGCTTTATTCCCTTTGTATACCCCCATAACCCCTCTCTCTTCCCAATGCACCCTTCCTTCTCCTTATCAATACAAGCCCCTCCCCAAGTTCACTAATAGGGAAGGACTTCCCCTCTTTCCTTCTAATCCTAGTTTATCAGATCTCATTAGATGTGTGGCTGCATTGTCTTCCTCTGTACCTGCTAAGGCTGGTCCCCCATCACTGTGTGGTTTTCAAAGAGCAGGCCAATCAGTTCATGTCAGAGGTAGTCCCTATTCCTATTCCTATTACTATGGAATCCACGTGGACACTGAATTGCCTTGTTCTACATCTGTGCATGGGGTGCTCTCTCCATCCATGGTACTTGGTTAGAGTATGAATCTTAGGAAATACCCCTGTGCACAGATTTTTTGGTTCTGTTGTTGTCCTGGAGCTCCTGTCATCTCCAGATCTTACTAGTTCCCATATCTTTCATTAGATTGCATGCACTCTGCCCAATAGTTGGCCATAAGTCTAAGCATCTGCTTTGAAAGTCTTGCAGGCCTTTTAGAGGCCCTCTGTGGCAGGCTCCTAACTTGTTCCCTGTTTTCTCCTTCTTTTGGTATCCATCCTCTTTGCCTTTTGTGATGTGAATTGAGCATTTTAGCCAGAGTCTTCTCTCTTGATTAGTTTCTTTAGGTGTACAGATTTTAGTAAGTTTATCTTATATCTTATGTCAGTTAGTGAATATATACAGTTCTAAAATTATAAATGTAAGAGATGTTCAGGATGAAACTAAAATGTAAGCCAATTTAATCTATATCAATTAAAGGTTACCATAATACATTTTGAGGATATTATAGCCAAGAATTTATTGGCCAAGTATTGTTGAAGTTTTGGCTGGAGACACATTTTTATGTCTCAGTCAGTTTTAGAGTTGTTCCCATGTAAAGGGATTAGCAATATAAGTTACCATTGTTATTGAACATATAATCATCATCATCAAAACAAGACTGCATAGATTAAAAAATCTTTTCGTACTCTTGCATGCATGTGATATTAGGCTAAGTTGCTACCTATTTCCCGAGAGAAACTTCCTATTAGACAGACAGGATGGTTGAGTTGAGGAATAGAAAATGCATATTTTAAGTAAACTTTCTATAAACTCCTTTTTGGCCTTTATAGCCAAACTTCTTTATATAAACTCCCTCTTCCTTTAGCATTTAAGCATACCCTAGCCATCTTGTACCTGGGCTTTATATCGATAGTGGCAACTTTTTGGCTTGTCATTTTTTTTCTTTATACAGGATGGGCATTTATGCATTTATAGCCAAATTTTATATAAACTCTCTTAGCATTAGTATATAAATATAAATACTTTTACACTTAGTATTTAAGTATATCCTAGGCATCTTTCACCTGGATTTTTACATTGGCTTTGGCTATTCTTTGGCTTACCACCTTTTTTATATGGGAAGGACAGTTTTGTTTTTTAAATATATGAACATTTTTTTTTAATTTTTAGGACTAAACTAGGTTGGCATGTACTTTGCCATCTTTAAGACTTTTATCTAGGCATGACCAACATATTTCCCCTGTGAAAATTTCTTATGTTTAAAAGGATAAGGCAATTTTCAGAGCAGTGTGACATTAACATTAAGGAAATTTTCTCATTTTGAATCTTATAGTATCTCTGCAAATGGCTAAAAAGCAGAAGTTGTCATTCTGGGTTTTATTATGTAAAGAAGCTTGATCCTGAACTCAGAGATCTGCCTGTTTCTTTTTACTTTGTGTTGGGAAGGAAGGCATGTGCCTTCACCAACTTGTTCAGATAAAGAGACAAGAGTATTTTAAATTTGGTGTCAGTTGTGACAATTTAAGTTGTAACAACCAAAGTTCAGTTGGTTATTTTTTTTTTTTTGGAAATTAGTTGATGTTTCAGTAAATCAGCAGACCCATTCCAGAAAGAGCTGACAAGTATCTTGCAGCCAGAAAGCTTTGAATTTTAGCTGTTATTAATCTAATTGTTAGGAAGAATGCCATTTTCTTATCTGTAACTTAGGACTCCAATGCTTGGCTTTTTCCCATTATCTCCTTGAAATTTCTTGGAGAAGGAATGTCGAAGAACCAACACCATTGAACATATTCCAACCTGATCCATGAATATGACAGACAAAATGAAGCCAAAAGGGATTAAAACACCCTTCATAATGCTATTATGATATCACAATGTTATTAAGACATTACAATGATATGAAACCACAATGCTATTATAAAATCACAAAGGTATTATGATATCATAATACAATCATGACATTACAATGGTATGACATTGCAATGGTATTAAGATTTCATAATTTCGTTATCACATCACAATGCTTGATCACATCACAATGGTCTTACAACATGATTGTGTTATGTTAACAAAATAGAATGATGACATTACAATGCTATTATGACTTCACAACAGTATGAATTTATAATGATATTAAGACATATCAATTCTATTATGACATCACAATGCTCTTATGACATCACAATTCTCTTATGACATCACAATGCTATTATGGTGTCTCAATACTATTAGGATATCACAATGATAGAAAATCACAATGCTATTAAGACATCACAAGGTATTTTGAAATCACAATGCTTTTATGACATTAAAATATTATGACATCCCAATGGGACTAAGATTTCACAATTTTATTTTGACATCACATTGCTATTAATACTTCACAATGCTATTTCAACATGGGTGTGTTATGACACCACAATGGAATTTTGAAATCAAAAAGCTATTATGACTTCACAACAGTAAGACTTCACAATGATATTAGGAAATAAAATGCTACTATGACATCACAATGCTAATATGACATCACAATGGCATCATGACATCAAAATTCATCATGACATCACAATGCAATTATGATATCAAGAAGGTTCATTGCTGATTGGCTGAGAGGAGGAATGAAGTCATGAAATAAGTGAAATCCAGTAAGAGTTTCCAGAGCCAGTTATTAAAAGGGCCAAGTGGACAGCCTGCTTGAGAGAAAGGTTGAACAGCCCTACATGCATCAGTCTGGGCAGGTGAAAGCATACAATTCAAAGGTGACAGTTCCTGTGTCCAAGACAATTAGTTCAGGAGAGATGCCACATATTTCTTTCAAGTTGTCATTAATAAAGTCCCCTGTCCTTGACATAGAACTTCATATTATCACAGATTCCAATGTTATTTATTAAATGCACAGATATGTCCTTAGTCAGTGAATTACTTCATGGGAAAATGCTCCCTGACCAAGGCAACTGTTTGAACAAGTTGGGACCTTGCTTATATTTTTTCCAGAGACATTCCATGATGTCACATCAGCAAGCAGACAACTTGTTGTAGTCCTTCAGCAGAACAGAGAGCTTTTCATACTGAATCACAAGAAGCAGGCACACACAGAGGGAGAAAGAGCTAGAGATACAGATTCAGAAATAGAGAGATGAAGACCTACAGAAATAAAGATATAAATTGACCTAAATCAAAAGACAGAGACTCCATTCTGTCTGGACACTTTCAGTGGCATAGCAACCTCAAAGCACAGCCTTCTAAAATATAACTCCAATAGGAATTATATTATCTAATAAGACCATACCTCCTAAATCTCACCAGACGTTTTCTGACTGGGGACTCATCATATAAATAGATGAGCTTCAAGAAGACATTGCAATTCAAATCACCAGGATGTGGAAGAAGATGGAGGGACTACTAGGCTAAAAGAATACAGTTATCCTGATAGTTTGTCATTTAATGCAATGATTATAGTCCCAGCAACTTCCAAGTTCCAAACAGCAGCACTGACAATCTCCTTTGGGAAAAATGTAGAATATTTACAGCAAGCAGTATTATTCATCTAAGAAAATGACATCATGATATTTTTTGGCAAATTGATGGAACTAGGAAAAATCATCTTGGGTAAAGAAGCTATAATGGAGAAAGACAAATATGGAATGTATTCACATATTAGGTGGTCTCCTAATAGTAGGGATAAAGATATAATGGGCCAACTAATTATGACAAAACCAATCTTCTACAAGTGGGATTGGGTGGCAATACTTGAGCTCTTGTGCAAGGGCATCCTACAGAAATTTTCAAGGATCTCAGGCTGTTGTTATTGAAATATGCTTCTCTCTGTCCTCAACTAATTGATCATGTTCTTGGATCCACAGAGATGCTTCCTTCTGCATCACATCGGATTGCATACAAAGACCCACAGTCAGATATTATGCAGAGAGAGAGAGAGAGACCTTAAAACACCCAGCATTGAATGGGATTTCCCTATGAAATTCTACATTCCCTTCATTCTCTGCTAAGCTTGAAGGAGAGGAGGCAGAAAGAGTGTCATAATTAGAGGAAATTGAGGACACAAAAACAACAATACCCTGAGAATCAGACTTGAGATGAAGATGATGCAGCCAGCTTTGATGAGACCTGATAAGCTTGGTTGAGAAAGAAAGTGGAGGAGGACTTCAACAATGAAGGAACTAGAGAAAGGTCATTGGGGTGGAAAAAGGAGGGTTGTTGGGATTGCAAGAAGAAGGGGAGGGGGCAGCAGAGGGGATACAAATTGAAAAATATGTAATAAATAAATATATAAGCAAACTGTGATCAAGGTGATGAACTATACAGCTCTTCAGGATTGATGGCTTTTTCTTGGCGGTGGAACCACCATGCATGAAAGATGAACTCAGTTTTCTTTAAAGAACTTGGCATTGAGATTCTGATCATGTTTCAATGAGTATATGAAAAATACATACTTCAACTGATGTATTTTAAAGACACAAAATTTTAGTCTGACACATAGGGAGGAATTTGAACCTGGGAGCAATGGAACAGGGGTGTAATGTATAGTATCAGAATTTCCCACATAATCAATAAAATGATATGTTGACAACTTTTACAATGAGTTTTAACCTGGAGAAAAGATACCACTAAAGGAGGGCAGATTTTGACTATGTAAGGCATGCTTTCCAGGAACTCATTATGTAGCAGAGAATCACAGCTTTGAACTAGTGGTTACACAGCTACCACAGACCTCATGAGCTCAGGTGGCACATCTGAACAAGCACTACTGGCATTAACACTATGTTTGGAGGGTGTTCCTGTAGACCACTGCAGGAAACAGTGCTGTTTTTGTGTCCTAGGCATATAACAGAACCCATTTCTTTGTCCTGAAGGATGAGATTAAACTGTAAACCAAGTCAATGAGAATTGCTAACTAAGCACTGAGTAGGACACAGCTGCCAATCCATCCAGGTGAGACAAGGCAACCCTGCTCATAGAAGTTTGACAACCCTACTCTGAAACAGACCAGCTGTCCAGTGCTTCACTGCCCTTCAGATCTTCTTTTATACTCACAGAACTTTCTCTTTTTCAGCCAAACTAGTCCCAGGAATTACCTAGTTTCCTTCTCTTTTCTCTGCTCTAAAGACAATACCCTAGGGAACACTAGGCCTGGCCTGCCTATTATATCAATAAGAATGTGAATGTACATTAGATGAGTATGCCAGTAACTGCTCAATTCAAAGTCACAACCTAGGAAATTTCAGATCCAAGAACACAGTAGGAGAGGACCTTGTCATTTGGTACATTAACCTTAAACCCACATCCCTGTGAAGCTTCCCTACTTAGGACATTTTCCAATTCAATAAACAGTAAACTTTCATTTCTTCCTGACTTTGTCACAGAGGTATACAAGAGTAAATGTGTGAGATCTGGATAAAAGGATGAGATAAAGGCATGTTGGCTTTCACAAGAAAAAGTCACATGTGTAAAGGATAAGAGACACTGGACACTGAGGAAAGTTTGTATACTCATCTCCATGAAAACGTCAAGATTCTCTCAGGTACTGATTGGCTGAGAGGGAGAATGATGTCATGAAACAGGTGCCATGTCAGCAAGTAGTCATCTTGTTTCAGTGTTTCAGCAGAACTGAGAGCTTTTCATCCTGAACCACAAAAGAAGGCAGTGAGAGGGTGACAGAGAGAGACAGAGAGTGAGAAACAGATTCAGAAATAGAGAGACCAAGACCAATAGAAACACAGATATATTGGCCCAGACCGAGAGACAGACTCCATTCTGTCTGGTCACTTTTATTGGCATATCAACCTACAAGCACAACCCCCTATAATATAAATCTTAAAGGAATTATATTTTTTAATATTTTTTCATTTTCATTTTATTTTATTTTTGCCACTGAAAAGCAGGAAAAGCTGCAAAGAATGCAATTGCTCATTGTCTACAGGATTTTAATGTTCTAGAAGTTCCTAAGCAATTGTAAACTGAAAATGGAACAAGATAAACTACCAAATATTTTAAAAGATTTTGTCAACAGTTTCAAGTTTCTCATATAACTAAAATACCTTACAATCCTCAAGGACTTGGCATGGTAGAGCATGCCACCCAAACAATTAAGATTTATTTGCAAAAAACAAAGAACTGGGAAACCTACTCCACTCAACACATAAGAATCATTTTTAGTCATGTTCTTTTCATTCTGCCTTTTTTAAATTTAGATAAGCATGGTAAATCTGTAGAAGATAGATTTTGGCATACAGAAACGAAGAAAACTTTTGTAAAGTAAAATGGAGGGATCATTTAACAAATCAATGGCAAAAACCCGATACTCATTTGAGGAAGAGGAAGTGTCTGTGATTTTTTTCAGGAAAATGGTGCATCTCTATAGCTACTGAAACTTCTGGTGCGAAAAGTGGATGGGGAGTTTTCTCCTGACAATTATAATGATGTCAATGAAGACTCCTTCGGTCAAAATGGCTGTTGGTTGGGCGTACTTTCCTAATCCACCTCTACTACATCCAGTTTCTGTTGATGATCCAGAAGTCCTTGTTTATGTTGAAAACCCTTGGTTGTCTTATTTTCCTGCTTTTAAAGGAAGGCAAGTAAAACAGATACTTAACATTCAGGAAGAGGAAGAGGTCATCCTCTTTGCTTTACCAGAGAGAGTTCATCAGGACTGCTTACCAGTCTCTTCTGTCCATGAAATAGGTCAGAATGCCTACTACTTTAAAGTTAGGGTGGCAGCTCAAGCCTCTCTTTTCAAGCAGGCAAAGTGGAACATTGGAGGGATATTATTGACTGTTCCTATGGGAGTTAAGAATGACAGTCTTACATCTCCAATGAGTTACCCACCCTGTGAGAAATGTGTTCAACACAATTATCCTCCAGTGATGGTTCCTTGGAAAAGATACATGGGAGAAACACCCACCATCTACTACTGGGACAATGACCCTGCATTTATAGTCTTAGACTGGGCTGGTCTATTGTTATGGATATTAAGAACTTGGCTTCTGGTAAAGGCAGTAAGATTCCATTTGTTTTAGAAAAAGCTGTTAGTGCTGGAATGTGGAGGACTTCAAATAAAAATTGGCAAACTTATGTATGGAAATTAGGGACTGCCTTGGGATATATAGGCATTCTCTCTGGGAATGCAAGTAGCTTTGCTAAATTAATCACGTATACTTCTATTTTGGCATGTGTTATTCCTCCTCATTTACTCCTAATTGGAAACATTATAGTAAGACATTTTAAGAACAATGATACCTATTCAAGTGAATGTGTATATTCCAATCTTACTAATTTTGTTAGTACTGATAATAATGCTCTTTCAGTATTAGTTGTTAATCAACCATATTTTGTTATGATTCCCGTTAGGGTTTCTGATTCTTGGTATGATGAAACAGAATTTAATTGGACTCACGTTCAAAAATCACCTCTCTTGTATTGGATCTAGCAAAAACTTCTCATTGGACATTTTGCTAATGAAAAATAAGAGCCATGACAAAGAATCTGCCAAGAAAACTAGGTTAGAATTGGCCAATACAGCCTGGGATATATTTACTAGCCTTAGGAGGAACTTGCCATCCTTTGACTCTGTGCTCATAGTGGGGACTGACATTTGCAGGCATCATGAGAGTGGATTTGTTGGCCGGTGCCTGCCTTCCTTTTGTGTTACAATTCCTTCCTCAACAACTCCAATGCATGCAAGTGCAGATGAATGAATTTAAATATCTCTAACAACCCCGATTGATATGGAGGTAAGTCAATGATGGAGAAGATTAAAATTGAGGTTTTTTTCCAACTTAAGACAAATGCTCGTAAAAATTGCAACTGAGACCTTGATACGAGTAAGGAAAAAGTGCAAATTTTACCAACCTAAGAGAGGTTCTCCATAAAACAAAGAAGGGAGAACATAAAGAGTCTGGTAATTGGAATTCTGCCTCATGGCTGTGGCATTTGCTGGTCTTATCTAAGTTCCATGTCTCAGAGACTATCCTTTTCAGTCTCTTCAAGTGAGATGTTCTGAGCCTGAGAAATAGATAGAAAGCTCCTTTCAACCTTGGTAACGAGAGAGCAAACTTGGTGTAACCTTGAGTGAATTCCTGGATGCCTTGTCTGGTGGAACAGATGTGTTGCTACTGTGAAAAAAAATTTGCTTAAACCCTTTGTTTTATAACTTGTGTTTGCTCGTTCAGTAAACTGAGACTCGATCAGGAATCTGTCTTGTCTCCATTCTTTGTGTCTCTGTCCCCCCATTTACATCCATTTTTCAGGTGGACCATATTAGAAAAGCCCACAGGACAGTTAGTTGATCTTCTCTTTTCTAGTTTCTTAAAGACTCAATATCCCGGGAACCCAAGACCCAGCCAGCCTATTATATCAAAACAATTCTGAAGGTACATTTAGTCAGTATGCCAATAACTGCTCAGTTCAAAGTCACAACCTAGGAAATTTCAGATTCAAGACCACAGTAGGAGACCACATTTTCATCCCACATAACTTTGAAACTTCCCTATTTAGGAAGTTGTCCAATTAAATAAAGTAAGATCAAAGATTCATTTTCTCCCTGACGTTGTCACAGAAGTAAGCAGGAGTAAATGTGTGGGATCTGGATAAAGGGATGCGATAAAGGCTTGTTTGGTATTACAATAAAGACTCAAGCATGCACAGGATTGTAGATTCTGGACACTGAGAAATATTTGTTTATTCATCTCCATGAAAACCTCAAGATTCTCTCAGGTGCGAATTGGCTGAAAGGGACAATGATGCCATACAAAAGGTGAAAGCCAGTAAGAGTTTAAGAAGCCAGTTATTAAAAGAACTATGTGGACAGCCTTCTCCACAAAAGGCTGTGCAGCCCTACATCCCTCAATCTGCGCAGCTAAAAGCACCAACCCACAGATGTCAGTTTCTGTGTCTAAGACCCTTAGTTCAGTAAAAGTGTCACATATTTCTTTCA
Organism: Meriones unguiculatus; assembly: GCF_030254825.1. Classification (NCBI taxonomy): domain Eukaryota; kingdom Metazoa; phylum Chordata; class Mammalia; order Rodentia; family Muridae; genus Meriones; species Meriones unguiculatus. The sequence goes on from NW_026843709.1 coordinate 10,344,419, forward strand.
AGTCTTTATTACTATGTTCATTGTCCTTGACATGTGAATTTCCCATTATCATAGATTCCATTATTATTTGTTAAATATAGGGATATGTCCTCAGTCAATGAATTACTTACTATGAAAATGTTACTTGACCAAGGCAACTCTTTGTACAAAAATCATTTAATTGGGATCTTGCATATATTTTTACAGATCTAATCCAGGAAGTTACGTCATCAAGCAGTCATCTTGTTGTAGTCCTTCAGCAGAACTGAGAGCTTTTCATAATGAACCACAAGCAGCAGGCTAAGAGAGTGAGACAATGAGTCAGAGAGAGAATGTGCTCAAGTAACAGTTTCAGAAATAGAGATATCAGAACTACAGAAAACAAGTTATAAAGTGAGAGACAGAGACTCCATTCTATCTGGTCACATTCATTGGCCCCTCAACCTCAGAGCACAACCTCCTATCATATAACTCCAATATGAATTGTATTATCTAACAAGGTCATAACTCATAACCCTCCCTAGATATTTCCTCACTGGGAACTAAACATGTAAATAAATGAGCTTAAAGAGGACATTGCAATTCAAATCACAAACAAGTGGAAGAAGGTGGAGAGAGTTCTATGCTAAAAGAGCATACTTATTCTGATAGTTTCTCATTCAATACAATGATTAAAGTCCCAGCAACTTCCAAGAACTAAAGAATAGGATTGACACTCTCCTTTGAGGAAATTGTAGAATATTTCCATAACAGTGTTTTATTCAGCTAAGAAAATGATGTAATGATATTTTCAGGCAAATGGATGGAATCAGGAAAAATCATCCTGGGTGAAGTTGCTAAAATGCAGAAAGACAAATATGGTATGTATTCACTTATTAGGAATTCTACTAATAGTGTGGAATGAAGTTCCAACAGACCATCTGTTGTGACTAAACCAGTCTTCCACTAGGGGAATTGGTTGGTAGTTAATTGAGTTGTTGGACCAGGGCATCCTACAGAAATTTTCAAGCAAACCAGGCTGTTGTTGCTAAAATAAGTTGCTCTCTGCCCTCAACTGATAGATCAGTGCCATGTTCTTGGACCCACAGAAATGCTTGCTTCTGTATCAAATAATATTGTATATAGTGACTAGCAGACCGATATTATTCAGAGAGAAGCCTTAAACAACAAGCTTTAAATGGGTATTCCATATGAAATTCTCTCTCCACTCAGTGCTCTGGTAAGGCTGCAGGAGAGGAGGCAAAAAGAGTGTCATAAGAAGAGAGAATGAAGCTCACATGGAGAACAATTTCCCAGAATCAGGCCACAAAGGAAGATGATGCAGATAGCCTAGATGATACCTAGTAACCTAGGATCAGTTAGAGGTGGGAGGAGGCCCTCCACTATCAGGGGAATTTTAAAATTTCAAAGAAGTATAAGGAGGCTTGGCTGGACTAGAACGAGATGAGTGAAGGGGCAGCAGAAGTGAAAAGAAGGAAACAAATCATAAATACATAAGGAAAACTGTGATCAAGGTGATGAAGTATAGAGGTCTTCAGAACTGATGGCTTCTTCTTGGGGTTTTGGCCAGCTTACCCAAGGATGAATTCTGTTTTATTTAAGGGACTTGGCATTGATACTCTGATCATGTTCCAGTGCATATATGAATACCACATACTTGAATTGGTGTATTTTAAAGAAAAAAAATTAGTGTGACACATGGGTAGGAGTTTAAACCTGGGAGCAATGGAAATGGAGTGTAATGTATATTATATCATATTCCCACATAAGCAATAAAAATAATATGCTGACAACTTTTACAATGACTTTTAATATGGAAAATTGATTCCTCTAAGGAAGGCAGATTTTGACTTTGTAAGACATGCTTTCCAGGAACTCAATTTGTAGGAGAGAATCCTAGCCAGGGACTAGTGGTTAGCTAGCTACCTCAGAAACCATGAGCTCAGGTGGCACCTATGAATAACCAGTCCTGGCACTAACACTAAATTTTGAGAGTTTATCTGGAAGACCATAGCAAAAACCCATCTGCTCTTTTATCCTAGGCATATAACATTGAACCATTTCTCTGTTTTGAAGGATCAGTTTTAATTGTAATCTACAGGACCAGGAGGGTTTCTCACTGATACCTGAATAGGACATAGCTGCTGATCTAGAAAGGTCAACCAAGGCAACTCTGGTCATAGAGGGTTCGCAAACCTGTTGTGAAATAGCACCACCTGTAAAATTATATCTTGCCCCTCAGTTCACCATTTACATTCACAGATATTTCTCTGTCTCAGCCAAATCAGTCCGAGGAATTGGCTTGTTTCCTTCTCTTTTACCTTCTCTTAAAGACATAATGCACTAAGGAACCACAGACCCTGCCAGCCTATTATATCAATAAGAATGTGAAGGTGCATTTAATGAATACACAAGTAACAGCTCAGTTCAAAGTCACAACCTAGGATATTTCAGATCCAAGACCACAGTAGAAGACCACATTGTCATTCGGTACATTACCCCTTATATCTACATCACTTTGAAGCTTCCCTACTTAGGAAGCTGTCCAATTAGAAACACATTAAAGTTTCATTTCCTACCTGATATTGTCACAGAGGTAAACAGGAGTAGTGGTGTGGGATCTGGAAAAAGTGATGAGATAAAGGCTTGTTGGGATTCAAAAGAAAAACTCATGTGTCCATAGGATGAGTGATATTGGACAGTGAGGAAAGTTTTTTTACTCACTGCCATGGAAACCTCAAGGTTCTCTCAGGTGGTAATTGACAGAGAGAGAAATAAGATCATAAAAGACGTTAAAGGCAGTAAGTGTTTCATGGGCCAGTTAATAAAAGGGCAAAGTGAACAGCCTGCTTGAGAGAAAGGCAAAGCAGCCCTACATGCCTCAATCTGGGCAGCTAAAAGCACACAGCACAGAGATGTAAATTACTATCCAAGACTCTTAGTTCAGAAAAAGTGCCACATATTTCTTTCAAGTCTTCACTGATAATGTCACATGTTCTTGACAAGTGAGTTTCACATTATCACAGATCCATTATTATTTGTTAAATTCACAGATATGTCCTCAGTCAATGACTTTCTTACTGCAAGAATGGTCCCTGACCAAGGCAAATATTTGAATAAAAAGCATTTTATGGGACCTTGCTTATATTTTTACAGATACCATCCAGGATGTCATGTCATAAGGCAGTCATCTTTTGTTGTGCTTCAGCAGAAATGAGAGCTTTTCATACTGAACCACAGCAGCAGGCTGAGAGATAGAGACTGAACAAGACAGAGAGAGCAAGAGCTAGAGAGAGATAGATTCAGAAATAGAGAGAACAAGACCAACAGAAGCAAAGATATAAAGTTACCTAGACTTAGAGACAGAGACTCCATTTGGTCTGGTCATTTTCATTGGCATTTCAACCTACAAGTAAAACCTCCTATATTATAACAACAAAAGTAATTATTTTTTAATATTTTTTCACTTTAATTTTTATTATTTACACTTTATTCACTTTGTCTTTCCCCATTAACCCCTCATTTCTTCCTTCCCCATCCCATTTTTTCTCCCTTCTGCATGCATGCTCCTCCCCAAACCACTAATAGGGGAGGACTTCTCCTTACTTCTAATCCTACTCTATGATATCTCATCTGAAGTGGCTTCATTGTCTTCATCTGAGGCCTGGTAAGGCTGCTCCACAATCATGGTGAGGAGATCACAGGGCATGACAATCACTTCATGTCAGAGGCTGTCCCTGTTTCCATTAATATGAAACCCATTTGGACACTGAACTGCCATGGGCCACACCTGTGAAGGGGTTCTACATTATCTGCATGCATGGTACTTGGTTGGAGTATGAGTCTCAGGAAAGACCCTTGACCTCAGATTTTTTTGGTGCTGTTGCTCTCCTTGTGGAGTTTCTGTCCTCTCCAGATCTTACTATTTCCCACTTCTTTCATTAGATTCCATGCACTTTGCCCAATAGTTGGCCATGAGTCTCAGCAACTTCTTTGATAATCGGCAGGGCAGAGACTTTCAGATGCCCTCTGTTGTAGGCTCCTAACTTGTTCCCAGTTTTCTCCTTCTTCTGATGTCCATCCTCTTTGACTTTCAGGATGGATATTGAACATTTTAACCAGAGTCCTCTCTCTTGATTAGTTTCTTGAAGTGTACAGATTTTATTAGGTTTATTCTGTATAATATGTATACATGTCTATGTACCTTGTGTCTTTCTGCTTCTGGGAGAGCCTACTCACGGTGATCATTTCCAGTTCCAACCACTCACCTGAAAATTTCATGATTTTCTTGTTTTTTTTTTTTTGAGTATTATTCCATTGTGTAGATGTACCACAATATCTGTATCCATTTTTCCATTGTGTAGATATATCACAATTTCTGTATCCATTTTTCTGTTCGGGGTCATTTGTGTTGATTCCAGGTTTTGACTATTACAAATAAAGCTGCTACAAACATGGTTATGCATATGTCCTTATTATGAGTTTGAGCCTCTTTTGGATATATGCCTAGGAGTGGTATAGCTGAACCTCAAGGAGGCGCTATTTCTAGTTGTCCGAGAAAGCACCAGATTTATTTATAGAGTGGTTGTACAAGTTTATATACTCACCAGCAATGGAGGAGGCTTACTCTTTAATTATATCCTCTCCAGCATGTGTTATCACTTGAGTTTTTTATTTTGCCCATTTTGATGGGAGTAAGGTAAAATCAGGCTTCTTTTGATTTGCATTTCCCTGATGGCTAATGACATTGAGATTTCAAATGTTTCTCTGCCATTCGATGTTCCTGTATTGAGAATTCTGTTTAGTTCTGTTCACCATTTTTAAATTGGATTACTTGATTTCTTGATTTTCAACTTCTTTAGTTCTTTATATATACTGGATATTAGCCTTCTGTCCCATAGAGGCTTAGTGAAGATGCTTTTTCAATCTATAGGCATTTGTTTTAATTTGATGATAGTGCCCTATGCTTTACAGAAGCTTTTCAGTTTCATGAGAACCCATTCAATGATTGTTGCTCTTAGAGCCTGTGCTGTTGGTGTTCTGTTCAGGAAGTTTTCTTCTGTGCCAATGAGTTCAAGACTCTAAACCACTTTTTCTTCTAAATGATTTAATGAGTCTGGTTTTATGTTGACATCTTTGATCCACTTTCACTTTAGTTTTGTGCAGGGTGTGAATATGGATCTATTTGCATTTTTCTATATGTATAGATCCAGTTAGACCAGCACCAATTGTTGAAGATGCTATCTTTTTTCCATTGTATGGTTTTGGCACCTTGGTCAAAATTCAGTTGTCCAGAAGTGTGTGGGTTTATTCTGGGTCTTCTATTTGGTTCCATAGATCGACATTTCTGATTAAATGCCAGGACCATGATTTTTTTTTCATTGCTGTTGTTCTATAGTATAGCTTGAGATCAGGGGTGGAGATATCTCCAGAAGATCTTTTATTGTGAAGGATTATTTTAGCAATTCTGGGTTTCTTGTCTTTCCATATTAAGATGAGAATTTTTCTTCTAATATCTGTAAAGAATTGTGTTGGTAATTTGATGGGAATTGCATTGAATCTGTAGATTGCTTTTGGTAAGATGACCATTTTTACAATGTTAAGCCTGCCAGACCATGAGCATTGGAGATCTTTCCATCTTCTGTTATCTTCTTCTAATTCTTTATTCAGAAACTTGAAATTTTCATCATACAGGTCTTTGACTTGCTTGCGTATGGTCACACCAAGTTACTTTATGTTTTTGTCTGAATACAAGAACACAACAAAGATATCATCCACTATGACCAAGAAAGCTTCATCCAAGGTATGCAGGGGTGGTTCATTATACAGAAATCCATCATTGTATTCCACCATATTAACAAACTGAAAGGAAGAAAAAAAAAAAAACATGATAATCTCCTCAGATGCTTAAAAAGCATTTGATGAACGCCAACATCCATTCATTTTTAAAGTATTGGAGAGATTAGGGATAGAAGGCATATATCTAAACATAGTAAAGGCAACATAGAGCAATCCTATAGCCAACCTCAAACTAAAAGAAGAGAAATTTAAAACAATCCTCCTGAAATCAGGACAAAGCAAGTTTGCAAACTTTCTCCATATCTCTTCAACTGAATTCTGGAAGTCATTGCTAGAGCTATAAGAAAATTGATGGAGAATTGGGGGCTAGAAATCAGAAAAAAAAAGAAGTCAAACTATCGCTATTTGGAGATGATATGATAGTATAACTAAGTGATATCAAATTCTACTGGGGATATCCTACAGCTGATAAACAACTTCAGCAAATTGGCTTGATACAAAATTAACTCAAATATCAGTAGCCCTCTTGTATACAAAAGATAAAAGGGCTGAAAAAGAAATTAGGAAAACAAAAGGAATTACATGATCTAGAAATGCCATAATTCCTAACCCTTCCCAGACATTTCTTCGCTGTATTCCACATGTAAATAGATGGTTTTAAAGGGAACATTGCAATTCAAATCACCAGGAAGTGGAAGAAGATGGAGAGACTTTTAGGCTAAAAGAACATAGTTATCCAGATAGTTTGTCATTCAATAAAATGATTAAAGGCACAACAAATTCCAAAGACTAAAGAACAGGCCTGACAGTCTCCTTTGGAAAAAAAATGTGGAATATTTCCATAATGGAGTATTATGCAGCTACGGAAATGACATCATTATATTTTCAGGCAAATGGATGGAACCAGGAAAAATCATCCTGGTTGAAGAAACTAAATTGCATATGGAAAATATGGTATGTATTCACTTATTAAGAGCACCATTTGTCAAATAGTTTATTCCATCTCAGCTCTCATTTTATACTCAACATTATTTTTTTTCTTTCAGCCAAACCAGTCTCAGGAATTGTCTTGTCTCCTTCTCTTTTCCATACTCCTAAAGACTCAATACTCCAGGAACCCTAGACTCCGCCAGCCTATTATATCAATAAGAATATGAAGTTACATTTAGTGAGTTCATGAGTAACTGCTCAGTTCAAAGTTACAACCTAGGAAATTTTAGATCCAAGACTACAGTAGGAGAACACATTGTAATTCAGTACTTTCCCCTTATTTCCACATCACTTTGAAGGTTCCATACTTAGGAAGCTGTCCAATTAAACACTAAATTGTCATTTCCTACCTATCATTTTCATACAGTTAAATAGGAGCAAAGGTACTGGATCGGGATAAAAGGATGAGATAAGGCTTGTTGGTTTACACAAGAAAAAGTCACATGTGCATAGGATCAAAAATACTGAGGAATGTTTGTTTATTCATTTCCATGGAAACCTCAAGATTCTCTCAAGTACAGATTGGCTGAGAGAGAGAATAATGTCATGAAATAGGTGAAAACCAGTAAGAGTTTCAGAATCCAGTTATTAAAAAGGGCCAAGGGAGAAAGGTTGGTCAGCCCTACATTCTTCAATCTGGGCAGCTAATGCACACAAGCCAGAGATGATAGTTCCTTGTTCAAGATTCTTAGTTCAGGAAAAAGTGTCACATATTTCTTTCAAGTGTTCATTAATAAGTCACATGTCCTTAACTTGTGAGTTTCACATTATCACAAATTCCATTATTATTTGTTAAATGCAGATAGGTCCTCAGTGAATTACATACTGGGAAAACACTCCCTTAACAAGGCAACACTTTGTACAAAAAGCATTTAATTTGGACCTTGCTTATATTTTTACAGAGACCATCCATGGTATGATGTAAGCAAGCAATCATCTTCTTGTAATCCTACAAAAGAACTGAGAGCTTTTCACACTGAGAAAAAGCGCTAGAGAGACAGATTCAGAAATAGAGAAAGAGACCTACAGAAACAAAGATGAGCTTAAAGGGGACATTGCAATTCAAATCACCAGGAAGTGTAAGAAGATGGAGGAATTTCTAGGCTAAAATAGTATAGTTGTCCTGAAAATTAGTTATTCAATAGAATGATTAAACTCACAGAAACTTCCAAGAAATAAAGAACAGGACTGACAACCTCCTTTGGAGAATATGTGGAATATTCCAGAAATGGAGCATCATTCTGCTAAAAAAATGACAACATGATATTTTCAGGCAAATGAATGGAACCAAGAAAAATCATCCTGTGTGAAGTAACTGAAATGCAGAAAGACAACTTTATTATTTATTCACTTATTAGAAGGTCTTCTAACAGTGGGGGATAAAGTTCCAATGGGCCATTAATTGTTATGAAACCAGTGTTCCACTAGGATGGGGGATGTCAGCTAATTGAGTTGTTGGGCCAGGGCCTACTAAGAAAAATTTTAAGCAACCCAGGCTGTCATTAATAAAATATGTTGCTCCCTTCCCTCAACTGAAAGATCAATGCCATATTCTTTATCCATAAAAATGACTCTCTATGTATCAAATGGGATTGCATAGAGATACCCACAGTTTGATATTATGCAGAGAGAGACCTTAAAACACCCAGGTCTAAATGGGATTTCGTTATGAAATTCTATTTCCCCTCAGAGCCTAGGTAAGACTGTAGGAGAGGAGGCAGGAGGAGTCTCTTAATTGAACTGAGGACACAAGTAGAAAAATGCCCTGACAATCAGGCTGGAGGAAAACCATGCAGCTAGTCTTAATGAGACCTAATAAGCTAGGATAAGATAGAAGGCAGAGGAGGACCTCCCCTTCAGAGATTTAGAGAAAGGGCATAGGGATAGAACAAGGAGATTGAAGGGGACTGGAAGGAGTAGAGGGGAGGGGGCAACTGTGGGGATACAGGTGAACAAATGTTCATAAATACATAAGAAAGACATTGATCAAGGTGATGATATATACAGCTCTTCAGGACTGATGGCTTCCTCTTGGTGGTGGTGTCATATGCTGCATTGATGACTTCAGTTTTCTTTAAGGGACTTGGCAATGAGAATCTGATCATGTTACAATAAATATATGAACAACACACACTTGATCTGATGTATTAAAAATTAACACATGGGTAGGAATTTGAACCTGGGAGAATTGACAAAGGAAGGTAATGTATATAATATGAAATTTCCACATAAACAATAAAAATAATGTGTTGACAACTTTTACAATAATTTTAACATGGAGAAATGATTTCTGCGAAAGGAGTACAGAGTTTGACTCTAAACAAGTGGTTCTGCACTAACACCACATTTAGAGTGTTTGTCTGGAAGAACATAGCAGGTAAGACAGCTGCTCAGTCCTAGTCATATAACACAGACCCATTTCTTTGTCCTGAAGGGCTAGTTTTAACGGTAAATCTCAGGACCAGTAGTATTCCTCACTGACCATGGTGTAAGAGACAGCTGTCAATCCATCCATGTCAGCCAAGGCCAACCTGATCATTCAGTGTTGCCAAAACTAGTTTGGAAGAGCACCAGCTTTCAAATACTTTACGACCCTACAGTTCTCCTTTTAAGTACATCAATCTTTCTCTGTTTCAATGAAAACAGTCCCAGGAATTATCTAGTTTCCTTCTATTTTCCTGTTCTTAAAGACTCCATACTCCAGGGAATGCTAGGCTCTGACCTGCTATTATATCAATAAGAATATAAATGTACATTTAGTGAGTACAAAAGTAACAGCTCAGTTCAAAGTCACAAACTAGGAAATTTCATATCCAAGACCACAGTAGGAGAACACCTTGTCATTCAGTACATTCCCCTTATTCCCACATCACTTTGAAATTCCGGTTCAATAAACAATTAAGTTTCATTTCCTACCTGGTATTGTCACAGAGGTAAACAGGATCAAAACTGTGTGATGTGGATAAAGGGATGAGATAAAGGCTTGTTGGGTTTCACAAGAAAATGTCACATGTGCACAGGATCAGAGATACTGGACACTGAGAAAAGTTTGTTTACTCATCTCTATGGAAATCTCAAATTCTCTCAGGTGTTAATTGGCTGGGAGGGAGAATAATTTCATGAAACAGGTGAAAGCCAATAAGAGAAAAAAAATAATAATAAAAGACAGCCAATAAGAGTTTTAAGAGCCTGTAATAAAATGGCCATGTGGACAGCCTGCTTGATAAAAAGGCTGAGCAGCCCTACATGACTCAAACTGAGAAGCTGAAAGCACACAAGCCAGAAATGCCAGTTCCTATGTCCAAGAATGTTAGTTCAGCAAAAATGTCACATATTTCTTTCAACTGGTAATTAATAAAGTCACTTGACTATCACATTATCACATATTCCATTATTTTTTGTTAAATGCACAGATACGTCCTCAGTCAGTGAATTACTTACTGGGAAAACACATCTTGATGAAGGCAAATCTTTGAACAAAAGTGTTCAATTAGGACCCTGCTCATATTGTTATAGAGATCATCCAGGATGTCATATCAGCAAGCAGGCCTCTTGTTGTAGCCCTTCAGCAGAACTCAGAGTTTTTCATACTCTGAAACACAAGCCACAGGCAGAGAGAGGAAGACAGAGAGACAGACAGACAGAGCAAGAAAGAGGTAGAGAGACAGATTCAGAAATAGAGTGACAGAGACTAAAAGAAACAAAGATATAAAGTGACAGAGACTGAGAGACAGAGACTCCATTGTGTCTGGTCACTTTCATTGGCATATCAACCTCAAAGCACACCTCCTATAATATAACTCTAAATGGAATTATATTTTTAATTTTAATTTGTATTAATTAGTCTTTATTCATTTTCTATCCCCCATTCTAATAATCCCCTTCCAATCCGACATTCTCTCCCCCTTCTCCACACATGCTCTTTCCCAAGTCCACAGAAAGAGGAGTATTTCTCCTTCCTTCTGATGCTCATCTATCAGATCTTATCAGGAGTGGCTGCATTGTCTTCCTTTGTACCTGGTAAGAGTGCTCACCCATGAGGGAGAGGTAATCAAAGATCAGGCTAATCACGTCATGTCTGAGGCAGTCACTGTTCCCTTTAGTCTGGAAGCCCCTTGGACACTGAAATGCCATGGTCTATATTTGTGCAGTGGTGCTAAGATATCTCCATGCATGGTACTTGGTTGGAGTATGAGTCTCAGGAAATACCCCTGTGCTCAGATTTTGTGCTTCCATTGCTCTTCTTGTGGAGCTCCTGTCCTCTCCAGATCTTACTATTTCCCCCTTTGTTCATTGGATTCCATGCACTTTGCCTAACAGTTGGCCATAAATTTAAGTATCTGCTTTGATAGTCTACAGGGCAGACAGAGTCTTTCAGATGCCGTCTGTGGCAGGTTCCTAACTTTTTCCCTGTTTTCTCCTTCTTCTGATCTTCTTTGCCTTTAAAGATGGGGATTGAGCCTTTTAGAAAGAGTCCTCTCTTGATTAGTTTATTTAGGTGTACAGATTTAAGTAGGTTTATCTTATATTATATGTCTTTTAGTTGAGTATATACCATCTGTGCTTTTCTGCTTCTGGAATAACTCATACAGGGTGATCTTTTCTAGTTCCATCCATTTACCTGCAAATTTTATGATTTCCTTGTTTTGTTTTGTTTTTATTGCTGAGTAATATTCCATTGTGTAGATATACCACAATTTCTGTATCCATTTTCAAGTTGGGGAGGGGAGGGCATCTGAGTTGTAGCTATTACAAATAAAGGTGCTGAAAACATGGTTGAGCAAAAGTCCTTATTATGTACTTGAGCCTCTTTTGGATTCATGGCTAGAGCTGAATAGCTGAATCCTGGGAAGCTCTATTCTTAGTTGTCTGAAAAAGTGCAAGATTGATTTCCAGAGTGGTTGTAAATTTTACCTTCCCACCAACAGTGGAGGAGTGTTCTCCTTTGTCCACAATCTCTCGAGCATGTGTTGTCACTTGAGTTTTTCATTTTGGCCATTCTGATGGGAATAAGGTAAAATCTCAGGGTCATTTTGATTTGCATTTCCCTGATGGCTGATGATGTCAAGCATTTCTTTAAATTTTTCTCTGCCATTCAATATTCTTATATTGAGAATTCTCTGTTTAGTTCTGTTCCCAATTTTTTTTTAAATTGGATTACATTATTTGTTGTTTATCATCTTCTTTAGTTCTTTATATATCCTGGATATAGCCCTCTGTCACATAGAGGCATAGTGAAGACTCGTGCCCAATCTGTAGGCATTCACTTTGTTTGGATGACAGTGTCTTTGGCTTTACAGAAGCTTTTCCGTTTCATGAGGTCCCATTTACTGATTGTTGCTAATAGAGCTTGTGCTGTTGGTATTCTGTCCAGGAAATTGTCTCCTGTGCCAATGAGTTTAAGGCTTTTCCTCACTCATTTTTCTAACCGATATAATGTAACTGGTTTCGTGTTGATGTCTTTGATCCACGTAGACTTTAGTTTTGTGCACTGTGATAAATATGTATTGGTTTGCATTTTTCTACAGATAAACATCGAGTAAGACCAGCACCATTTGTTGAAGATGTTTCCTTTTTTCTATTGTATGGTTTTGGAATCTTTGCCAAAACTCAGGTGTCCATATGTGTGTAGGTTTATTTCTGGTCTTCCATTTGGTTAGATTGATCCACCATTCTGTTTCTATGCCAGTAAAATGCAGTTTTTATTGCTGTTACTCTATAGTACAGCAAGAGTTCAGGAATGGAGATACCTCCAAAAGATCTTTATTTGTAGAGGATGGTTTTAGCAATTCTGTGTTTCTTGTTTTTCCATGTAAATTGAGCTTTTTCTTTCAAGTTCTGCAAAGAATTGTGTTGGTAACTTAATGGGAATTGCATTGACTCTGTAGAATGCTTTCTGTAAGATGGCCATTTTTACTATGTTAAGCCTGCCAAGCTATGAGCATTGGAGAGCTTTCTATCTTTTGATATGTTCTTCAAATTCTTTCCTCAGAGACTTGAAAAATTTTTAATACAAATCATTGACTTGCATGCTTATGTTCACACCAAGGTAGTTTATGTCTTTGACTGAATACAAGAACATATCAAAGATATAATCCATTATGACTTAGAGAGCTTCATCTCAGCTATACAAGGGTGGTTCAATATACAGAAATCCATCAATGTAACTGAACATATTCAAAATATGAAAGGAAAAAATACATTATATACTCCTTAGATGCTGAAAAAGTATTAGACAAAATTCAACTTCCATTCATGTTTAAAGTATTAGAGAGATTAGGGATACAAGGCACATATCTAGATATAGTAAAGGCAATATACAGCAATCCTATAGACAATATCAAACTAAAAGGACAGAAACTTAAACCAATCCCAATGAAATCAGATACAAGAAAGGGTGCCCACTCCTCCATATCTCTTCAACATATTTCTGTAAATTCTTGCTAGAGCAATAAAACAATTGAAGGAGATCTAGTGGACACAAATTGGAAAGTAAGAAATTAAAGTATTGCTACTTGCAGGTGATATGATAGTTTACCTGAGTGACCCTAAAAATTCTACCAGGGAACTCCTACAGCTGATAAACACCTTCAACAAATTGGCTGGATAGAAAAGTAACTCAAAAATTCAGTAGCCCTCCTGTATTCAAAAGACCAAAGGGCTGAGAAAAAAAAATAGGTAAACAAAAGGAATTATATTATCTAACATGGCCATAAGTCCTAACCCTAAAAAGTCATTTGCTCAAAGTGGACTTCACATGTAAATAGATGGGCTTGGAATGGACATTTCAAATCAAATCATGAGGAAGTAGAGGAAGACGAAGAGAATTCTAGGGTAAAAGAATATTGTTATCCTGAAACTTTGTCATTCATTTCAATGATTAAAGTCCCAGCAACTTCCAAATACTAAAGAACAGGCCTGACAATTTCCTTCTTGGAAAATGTTCAATATTTCCATAATGGTGTATTATTCAGCTAAGAAAATGACAAGATATTTTCAGGGAAGTGGATGGAACCAGGAAAAATCACCCTGGTCGAAGTAACTAATTTGCCAAAAGACAAATATGGTATGTATTCACTTATTAGGAGGTCTCCTAATAGTGGAGGATTAATTTCTAATAGACCATCTATTGTGTACAAACCAATCTTCCTGTATGGTAATTGGATGTCAGTTAATTGAGTTATTAGGCCAGGGCATACTATGAAAATTTTCCAGTAACCCAGGCTGTTGTTAATACTAAAATAAGTTGCTCTCTTCCCTCAACTGATAGATCACTGCCTTGTTCTTGGGTTTACAAAAACACCTCTTTCTGCATCTAATGGGATTGCATGCAGAGACCCACAGTCCAATATTATGCAGAGAGAGACTTTAAAACACCTTGGTCTAAATGGGATCTCCCTATTAAATTCTACCTTCCCTCAGATCTCTGCTAAGCATGCAGGAGAGGAGGCAGGAAGAGAGTCATAAGTAGAGGGAAATAGAGGACACAAGAACAGTGCCCTGAGAATCAGGCCATAAAGGAAGATGATGCAACCAGCCTTGATGAGACCTGATAAGCTAAGGTCAGATAGAAGGGTGATGAGGACCTACCCTCTCAAGGAACTAGAAAAAGTTCATAGACATAGAAGAAGAATGGTGGGATGTGAATGGAAGGAGAAGGTAAAGGGGGGCAGCATAGGGGACACAAAGTGACCAAATCATAACAAACAAATATATAAGAAAACTCCAATCAAGGTGATGAACTTTTGAGCTCTTCAGGAATGACAAACTTCTTCTTGGGGGTGGTGCTAGAGTAGGTCATGGATGAACTCACTTTTCTTTAAGGATCTTGTGGGAGGAGAATTCAACATTTGAATGAACAAGGGTAAGGTGTGTACATTTCAAAAGATTATACCAAAAACACCCACAGTCCAATATGATGCAGAGAGAGATCTTAAAACACCCAGTTCTAAATGGGATTTCCCTATGAAATTCTCCCTCCCCTCAGAGATCTGGGAAGTCTGCAGGAGAGGAGACAAGAAGAGTGTCATAAGTAGAAAGAATTGAGGTCACAAGGAGAACAAAACCCTGAGAATCAGGCTGTAGAGACAGATAATGCAGCTAGCCTTGATGAGACCTGATAAGTTAGGGTCTGTTAGAAGAGGGACGAGGACTTCAACTAACAGGGGGATTTTAAAAATTGCATAGGGGTAGAAAAAGGAGGGTGGGTGTGAATGAAAGGAGAAGAGGAGGGGGACAGCACAAGGGAAACAAAGTGACCACTATGTAATAAATAAATACATAAAAGAAACTGTGATCAATATGATGAAGTACAGAGCTCTTCAGGACTGATGGCTTGTTCTTGGGGATATTGTCAGGGTATGGCAAGGATGAACTCATTTTTCTTTAAGGGACTTGGCACTGAGACTCTGATCATATCCAATGAATATATGAACAACAATTCAATTAATATTTTTGTTTTTGTTTTAAATTAATTTGACAAATAAGTAGGAATTTGAACCCGAAAGCAATGGTAAAAGACTGTAATATATGTAATATGAAATTCCCACATAATCAATAAAAATAATATGTTGACAACTTCTACAATGACTTTTAACATGGAGAAATTATTCCACTAAATGAGGGCAGAGTTTGCAAGGCATGCTTTCCAGGAACTCATTATATAGCAGAGTCCTTGCCCTGAACAAGTGGTTACACAGCCATGTCAGATGCCATGAGCTCAGGTGGTACCTGTAAATAAGCAGTCCTGGCAGTAACACTACATTTACAGGGTTTGTTGGAGGACCACAACAGGTAATACAGCTGCTCTTGTATCCTAGGCATATAACACCAACTCATTTTTCTGTCTCAGTTTTAACTGTAAACTCCAGGACCAGGAAATGTGTTTATTGATCACTGAGTAGGATACAGCTGCCCATCCAGCCATGGCAGCCAAGGCAAACTTGCTCATAGAGGGTTGCCAACACTAGTGTAGAATAGTAGCACTGTCATATAATATCTTGCCCTTCAGTTTTGCTTTACAGACATAGATCTTGTTCTATTTCAGCCAAACCCATCCCAGAAATTATCTAGTTTCCTTCTCTTTTTTCTGCTCTTAAAGAATCAATACTACAAGGAACCCTAGACCCTGCCAGCCTATTAGATTAATAAGAAAGTGAATATACATTTAGTCAGTATGCCAGTAAGTGCTCAGTTCAAAATACAACCTATCAATTTTCAGATCCAAGATGACAGTAAGCAACCAAAAAGGTCTCCAGAAAAATTACCCAGTTTAGGCAGATGCCCAGGCTCCCAAAGGCCAGAAAGGCAGAGCCACACAGGTCTGTGCCTGTGGGTTCTGCTCGCCATCACAGACAGAACTGCCATCCCCCAAGCAAAGACTGGGTGTCCCTGTCAGGAGGACACCCCACAGAGGGGATAGACCATCAGGTCTAATGCTCAGGGCACCCAGCACCTTAAGACTTTCTGGATTCATGCAGACTCTAGGCTCAAGCTTTCTAATGCAGGCAGGAGCGCTGTGCTCACCTGCCAATATTGAGAACCAGTAGGGCACTGGGGCACACAGCTGCATCCTCAGACCTACAAAAGCCAGAGAGCCATTACATCAGCCCTCAGATACTGTGCCAAGGATCAACCAGTTATCCCTAGCTAGACTGACAAAACTGTGGAAATTCCTGGTCCTTCAAGAGGGCTGTACCCAAAAAATTACACCTTAAGAGCAAAAGCTGCTGCTCACTAAATTCAGAGCAAGAAACCCAGCAGCAGGACATCCATCACCAGGATCTCTCCTGATGAGAGGAGAGCCTTCCTGAATACCACCGTTACCACACAGGACCATACATCTGAAATGAACTGTGACAATTCCTGAGAAGTACCAACATTCAGTTGACCATACCCAAAAAGCAGAAAACTTCAGAACCCTGCCAAGTGGATTCTTCCTGCTCCAGGACTCAGCAGGCACCAGAAATTAAAAGACAACATCTGAAACAGATAGATGGGTGGAGGCCAGGAAAAAAGCACAACCAACAAAAGGCAAAACAACATGGCATCCCCAGAAACCCAGTTATCCAGGGGCAAGTAGTCCTGGACACCCTAACATAAGTGAAATTCAAAATGATGACCTTGCATCTATGCTAGCAAAGAGATTAATGGAGGAAGTAAATAAAATGCATAAGAAATTAGGGGAAGATATAATAAAACAGATTATGGTCATCTGTAAAGAAATACAGGAAGATGCAGCCAAACTATCTGTGTCACTGAAAGAAATGAAAGAAACAGAGGAACGTTCAAACAAACAGCTGAAGGAATTGAAGGAAAAACAGGAAAATACAGTCAGATAGGTGAAGGAAGTCAACAAAATGGTTCAAGATCTGAAGATAGAATTGGAAGAATTAAAGAAAACACAAACAGAAGAAATCAGGAAGAGGGAGAACCTAGGAAAAAAATAAACAGGAACTACAGAGGTAAGCATAACCAACAGACAACGAGATGGAAGAAAGAATCTGAGGTGTGCAAGATACAATGGAAGAAAACTATGTATCCTTCAAAAAAATAATAAATCTAAAAAAATTCCTGACACAAAACATCCAAGAAATCCAAGACAACATAAAAAGACAAAACCTAAGAACAATAGTAATAGAGGAAAAAGAAGATTCCCTCCTCCAAGGCCCAGAAAATATTTTCAACATAATCATTGAAGAAATTTCCCCATCTTAAAGGGGAAGCCTATAAGAATACAAGAGGCCTATAGAACACCTAATAAATTAGACCAGAAAAGAAAATCCTCCCATCACATAATAATCAAATCAGTAAGTATACAGAACAAAGAAAAAATACTATAAGTTCCAAGGCAAAAATGCCAAGTAACCCATCAGAATCACACCTGACTCCTCAACAGAAACTATGAAATCCAGAAGAGCTGGATGGATATCATGCAGAACCTAACAGAAAACAGATGGGTAGCCCAGCAAAACTCTCACTCCTCATAGATGGATAAAACAAGATATTCAACAACAAAAACAAATTTCAACAATACCTACACACAAATCCAGCATTACAGAAGTTACTAGAAGGAAAAATACAAACCAAGAAAACTAACTACTTGCAAGAAATAATAGGAAATAAATAACCTCACTCCAGCAAAACAAAAGTAGCCAAACACGCCAACACACTACCATGGGCAACATCAATATCAAACGATCTAACAGCTACTGGTCATTAATCTCCCTCAATATCAATGGACTCAAATCTCCAATAAAAAGACACAGACTAACAGAATAGATGTGTAAACAAGACCCAACAATTTGTTGCATACAAGAAACACACTTAAATCACAAAGATAGACATTATGTGAGAGTAAAGGGTTGGAAGACGGTTTTCCAAGCACATGAACCCAAGAAGAAAGCAGGAGTAGCCATCCTAATACCTAATAAAGTAGATTTTCAAATAAAATCAATCAAAAGAGATAGAAAAGGACACTTCATACTCATCAAGGGAAAGATCCACCAAGAAAATAAAACAATCGTAAATATCTATGCCACAAATGCAAGGGCACCCACATTTGTAAAAGAAACTTAAATGAAACTTAAACCACCCATAGACCCCCACACATTAATAGTGGGAGACTTCAACACCCCACTCTCAACAAAGGACAGGTCAACAAAACAGAAATTAAACGAAGAAACAATAACTCTGACAGAGGTCATGAATCAAATGGACCTCACAGATATCTACAGGAACTTTCACCCAAACTCAAAAGAAGTTACCTTCTTCTCAGCACCTCATGGGACCTTCTCCAAATAGACCATATATTTGGTCACAAAGCAAGCCTAAACAGATGCAAGAAGATTGAGATAATCCCTTGTATCCTATCTGATCACCATGGACTTAAACTGGACCTCAATGACAAAATAGCAAAAGGCCTACACACACATGGAAACTGAACTACTTGGTTCTAAATGACAGCTGGGTCAGAGTAGAAATAAAGAAAGACATTAAAGACTTCCTAGAGTTCAATGAAAATGAAGGCACAACATACCCAAACTTATGGGACACAATAAAAGCAGTGCTAAGAGGAAATTTCATAGCACTAAGTGCCTTCAAAAAGAAATTAGAAACATCTCATGCAAGCAACTTTGTGGATCATTTAAAAGCCCTAGAAAAAAAAAGAAGCAGACCCACCAAAGAGGAGTAGACAGATGGAAATAATCAAACTCAGGGCTGAAATCAATAAATTAGAAACAAATAAAACAATTCAAAGAATCAATGAAACCAAGAGCTGGTTCTTTGTGAAAATCAGCAATATAGACAAATCTTTAGCCAAATTAAATAAAAAGCAGAGGCTATCCAAATCAACAAAATCAGAAAGGAAAAGGGGGACATAACCACAGACACTGAAGAAATCCAAACAATAATTAGGTCTTACTTCCAAAGTGCATATGCCACAAAATTTGAAAATCTAAATGAAATGGACAATTTTCTTGACCGATTCTACATGCCAAAATTGAATCAAGACCAGGTAAACCAATTAAATAGTCCTATATCCCCTAAGGAAATAGAAGCTGTCATCAAAATCTACCTTGCAAAAATAGCCCAGGGCCAGATGGTTTTAGCACCGAATTCTACCAGACCTTCAAAGAAGAGCTAACACCAATACTCTTCAAACTATTCCACATTTAGAAACAGAGGGAACACTGCCAAACTCATCTATGAAGCCAGAGTCACCTTGATATCTAAACCTCACAAAGACACAACAAAGAAAGAGAATTTCAGGCCAATCTCCCTCATGAACATTGATGCAAAAATTCTCAACAAAATACTTGCAAACCGAATCCAAGAACACATCAAAGACATCATACACTACACCCAAGTAGGCTTCATCCCAGGCATTCAGGGGTGGTTCAATGTACAAAAATCCATCAATGAGATCCATCACATAAACAAACTGAAGGAGAAAAACCACATGATCATCTCCATAGATGCTGAAAAGGCATTTGACAAAAGCCAACATCCATTAATGTTTAAAGTCTTAGAGAGATCAGGGATACAAGGCACATACCTGAACATAGTAAAGGTGATATACAGCAAGCCTATAGCCAACATCAAACTCAATGGAGTGAAACTTAAATAATTCCCACTGAAATCAGGTACAAGGCAAGTCTGTCCATTCTCTCCATATCTTTTCAACAATGTTCTTGAAGTCCTAGCTAGAGCAATAAGACAATTGAACAAGATCGAAGGGATACAAATTGGAAAAGAAGAAGTCAAAGTATCACTATTTGCAGATGATAGGATAGTATACCTGAGTGACCCCAAAAACTCTACCAGGGTACTCCTACAGCTCAATAACACCTTCAGCAAAGTGGCTGGATACAAAATTATCTCAAAAAAAATCACTAGCCTTCCTGTATACAAAGGACAAAAGGGACAAGGAAGAAATTTTGGAAAAAACACCCTTCACAATAGCCACAAAAAACATAAAGTACCTTGGTGTGAACCTAACCAAGCAGTCAAAGACTTGTATGAAAAAAAAATTTCCAGTCTCTGAAGAAAGAATTTGAAGATATGAGAATGTGGAAAAAATCTCCCATATTCATGGCTTGGCAAGATTAACATAGGAAAAATGTCCATCTTACCAAAAGAAATCCACAGATTCAATGCAATTGCCATCAAATTACCAACACAAATGTTACAGACCTTAAAAGAAAAATTCTCCCCTTCATATAGAACAACAAGAAACCCAGAATTGCTAAAACAGTAAAAGATCTTCAGGAGGTATCACCATCCCTGATCTCAAGCTGTACTATAGAGCAACAATACTAAAAAATTGCATGGTTACTGGCATAGAAACTGACTGGTGGATTAATGGAATAGAATAGAAGGCCCTGACATAAATCCACACAGTTATGGACAACTGATTTTTGACAAAGACGCCAAATCCATTCAATGGAATAAAGACAGCATCGTCAACAAATGGTGCTGCTCTAACTGGAGGTCCATATGTAGAAAAATGCAAATAGATCCGTACTTATCACCCTGCACAAAAGTAAAGTCCAAGTGGATCAAAGACTACAACATAAAACTAGACACACTAAACCGCTTAGAAGAATTGGGGAATACCCTTGAACTCATTGGCACAGGAGACAACTTCCTGAACAGAACACCAACAGCACAGGTTCTAAGAGCAACAATCAATAATGGGACCTCATGAAACTGAAAAGCTTCTGTAAAGCAAAGGATACTCTCCTCAAAACAACAGTCTAAAGATTGGGAATGTAAACTTGTACAACCACTCTGGAAAGCAATCTGGCATTTTCTCAGACTACTAGGAATAGTGCCTCCCCAAGATCCAGCTATACAACTCCTAGGCATATATCCAAAAGATTCTCAAGTTCAAAAATAAGAGCATTTGCTCAACCATGTTTGTAGCAGCCTTATTTATTATATCCAGGAGCTGGAAACAGCCCAGATGCCCCTCAGTGAAGGAATGGATGCACAAAGTGTGGTATATCTACACAATGGAATATTACTCAGCAATAAAAAACAAGGAAATCATGAAATTTGCAGGCAAATGGTGGGATCTGGAAAAGGTCATCCTTATTGAGCTTTTCCAGAAGCAGAAAGATGCACATGGTATATACTCACTCATATAGACATATAATATAGTATAAACCTACTAAAATCTGTGCACTTAAAGAAACTAATGAAGAGGGAGGACTCTTGCTAAAATGCTCAATTCCTATCCAGGAAGGCAAAGAGGCTGGACATCAGAAGAAAGAGAAAAGAGGCAATATTCAGGATCCTGACATAGAGGACCTCTGAAAAGCTCTGCCCTGCACACTATCAATGTAGATACTGAGACTAATTGGCAACCTTTGGTGAGAGTACAGGGAATCTTAGAAAAGAAGTGGGAAACAGTAAGATCTGAAGAGGACAGGAACTCCATAAGGAGACCAACAGAACCAAAAAATCTGAACACAGGGTCTTTCCTGAGACTGCTATTCCAAACAAGGTCTATGCATGGAGATAACCTAAGACCTCTGCACAAATGTAGCCCATGGCAGTTCAGTATTCAAGTGGGTTCCATTTTAATAGGAACAGGGACTGTCTGTGACATGAAATGATTGGCCTGCTCTTTAATTACCTCCCCCTGAGTGGAAGCAGCATTAAGATGCCACAGAAGAAGACAGTGCAGCCAATCTGATGTGACCTAATTGACTAGAATCAGAAGGAAGGAAAAGAAGTCCTCCCCTATCAGTGGACTTGGGGAGGGGCATGCAGGCAGAGGGTGGAAGGAGGGAGGGGTTGGGATGGGAGGAGGGAGGGAATCATGAGGAGGATACAAAGTGAGTAAAGTGTAATTAATAAAGAAAAGTAAAATTAAAAAGAAAGAAAGAAAGAAAGAAAGAAAGAAAGAAAGAAAGAAAGAAAGGAAGGAAGGAAGGAAGGAAGGAAGGAAGGAAGGAAGGAAGGAAGGAAGAAAGGAAGGAAGGAAGGAAGAAAAATCAATGGAGATCATCATTGCCATCAATCCTGAAGAGCCCTATACATCATTCCCTTGAACACAGTTTTTCTTTTTCTTTTTTTTAAAGAGACTTGACACTGAGAATCTGGTCATGTTCCAATGAATATATAACCAACATTTACTTCAATTATTTTATTTTAAAGAAAAAAAAATATAGAGTGGAACATGTTTAAGAATTTGAACCTACCCAATGGAAAAGGAGTGTAATTATGTTATGTAATATTCCCACATAATCAATAAAAGTAATATCTTTAACATGGAGAAAAGATTCTGCTAAAGGGGGGCAGTTTGACTTATATTATAAGGTATGCTTTCCAGGATCACATTATGTAGCAGAGAATCATAGCCATAAACTAGTGGTTACCGAACTAAAACAGATCTCCTGAGCTCAGGTGACACTTCTGAACAAGCAGCCCTGGCACTACCTGCATGATTAGAGTGTTTGTCTGGAGGACAAGAAGAGACACAGCTTCTCTTGTGTCATCAGCATATGACAGGGATCCAGGGATCTTTGTCCTGAAGGCACATTTTTAACTTTAAACCCCAGGAATAGGAGGGTTCCTTACTGACTACTTAGTAGGACAAACCTACAGATCCAGCCAGGTCAACCACAGCAACAGTGGTCATGGAGGTTAGCCAACATTAGTGTTGAACAGCACCAGTTGTTAAATACTGTATTGCCCCTCAGTTCTCCTTTTACAGTCAATGATATTTTCCTGCTTCAGCCAAAACAGTCCTAGGAATTATGAGGGTTCCTTCTCTTTTCTCTGCTCTTGAAGACTTTATATCCCAGGGAACCCTAGACCCTGCCTGCCTATTATATCAATAACAATGTGAGGGTACATATAGTAAGTACAGAAATAACTGCTCAGTTCAAAGTTATAACAGAAAATGTCAGATCCAAGATCACAGTACATGACAACCTTATCATCCCATGCATTCTCACATCATTTTGAGGCTTCTCTAATTCAAATTAAATAAACAAAATATTTCATTTCTTACCTGACATTGTCTGGAGGTAAGAAACTGACCATGCCAGTTATTATATCATTAAGAACGTGAAAGTGCATTTAGGTAGGAAGTGAGTACCTGCTCAGTTCAATGTCACAAGTTAGGAAATTTCAGATCCAATACCACATTAAGAGACCACCTTGGCATTGTGTATATTCCCCTTAATCCCACATTACTTTGAAGTTCCCTGTTTAGGAAGCTGTCCAATTAAACATTACATTTTCATTGTCACAGAGGTAAACAAGGGTAAAGGTGTGGTATCTGGAAAAAGTAGGAGATAAAGGCTTGCTGATTTTCACTAGAAAAAGTCATATGTACACAGGATCAGAGATACAAGATACATTGGAGAGTTTGTTTTTTCATCTACATGGATACCTCAAGATCTCTCAGGTGCTGATTGGCTGAGAGGGAGAATGATGTCATAAAACAGGTGAAAGCCATTAAGAGTTTCAGGAGCCAGTTATTGAAAGGGCCATGTGGATAGCCTGCTTGAGAGAAAGGCTGAGCAGCCCTACATGTAACCCTTTGTACAAAAAGCATTTAATTGCGACCTTGCTTATATTTTGACAGAGACCACCCATCATGTCATGTCAGCCAGCAGTCATCTGGTTGTAGTCCTTCAGCAGATCTGAGAGCTTTGTATACTGAACCACAAATGGCAGGCAGAGAGAGAAAGAGCTAGAGAGACAGATTCAGAAATAGAGAGAACGAGTCCTACAGAAACAAAAATATGACGTGACAGACTAAGAGACATATACTCCATTGTGGCTGGTGATTTTAATTGGTGTATCAACCTCAAAGCACACCACTGTATAATATAAGTCCAATGGGAATAACATTATCTTACACGGCCATACCATCTAACTTTTCCCACACATTTCCTCACTGTGAACTAATGTTGTACATGCATGAGCTTCCAGGGGACATTACAACTCAAATTACCAGGAAGTGGAAGAAGATGGAGAGACTTTTAGGCTAAAAGAGCACAGTTATCCTGATAGTTTGTAATTCATTACAATGATTAAAGTCCCAGCAACCCCCAAGTTGTAAAGAACAGGACTGACAATCTCCTTGGGGAAAAATGTGAATAATTTCTCTAATGGAGTATTATACAGGTAAGAAAATGACATCATGATACTTTCAGGCAAATAAATGGAACCAGGAAAAATCATCCTGTGTGAAGTAACTAAAATGCAGAAAGACAAATATGGTATACCTTCACTTATTAGAAATGCATACCATAGATTTCAGGATACTATTTTCCTAATAGTAGGAGATAAAGTTCCAATAGTCTATCTATTGTGACCAAACCAGTCTTCCACTAGAGGGATTAGGTGGCAGTTTATTGAGTTGTAAGGCCAGAGCACCATATGGAAATTTTCAAGAAACCCAGGCTATTGTTATTAAAATATATTTTTCTTTGGCCTCAAAAGATAGATCAGTGCCATGTTCTTACATACACAAGATGCTTCCTTCTGCATCAAATGGGTTTGCATACCTCCCACAGTCTGATATTATGAAGAGAGTGACTTAAAACACCCAGCTCTTCATGGGATTTCCTATAAAATTCTCCCTCCCATCAAAGCTTCAGGAAGACTGCAGGAGAGGAGGTGGGAAGAGTGTCATAAGTAGAGGGACCTGAGGACACAAGAAGAACAATGCCCTGAGAATCAGGCCACAGAGGTAGATGATGAAGAGAGCTTTGATGAGACCTGATAATCTAGGTTAAGATAGAAGGAGAAGGAGGTCCTCAACTATTAGGCAACTACAGAAGGGATATAGTGGTAGAAGGTGGATGGTTTTGACTGAAGGAGAAGTGGAGGAGACAGGAGAGGGGATACAAAGTGAAGAAATCATAATAAATAAATACATAAGAAAAACTGTGATCAAGGTGATGATCACAGTCTTCAGGACTGATGGCTTCTTCTAGGGGTGGTAGAATGGTGTGGCAAGGACGAACTCAGTTT
Organism: Meriones unguiculatus; assembly: GCF_030254825.1. Classification (NCBI taxonomy): domain Eukaryota; kingdom Metazoa; phylum Chordata; class Mammalia; order Rodentia; family Muridae; genus Meriones; species Meriones unguiculatus. The sequence continues at coordinate 10,369,688 of NW_026843709.1, forward strand.
TCTTTAAGGGACTAAGCACAGATACTGTGATCATGGTCCAATGAATAGATGAACAACACATTCTTAATTTGATGTATTTTAAAGAAAAATAATAATAATTTAGTGTGACACATGGGTAGGAATTTGAACTGGAAAAGCAAAAGTATATTATATGAAATTCCCACATCATCAATAAACATAATAGCTGACAACTTTAAAATGTCTTTTCAAAACATGTTAAAATGACTTTTAACTTGAAAAAGAGCCTCGAAACAGGGCAGAGTATGACTTTCTAAGGTGTGCTTTCCAAAAACCCATTATGTAGCAGAGAATCCCAGCCATGAACTAGTGGTTACCCAGCTAACTGAGACCCCATGAGCTCAGGTGGCACCACTGCACTTGCAGTCCTGACCCTAACACTAGGTTTAGGAAACACGCCTGGTCTTGTATCTGGCTTTTAACAGGGAACCATTTATAAGCTTTAAAGGAACATTTTTAAATTAAAACCCCAGGACTAGGAGGTTTTCTCACTGAACACTGAGTAGGACATACCTGCCTATCCAGCCAGTCAGCAAAGGCAACCCTGCCTATAAAGGGTTGACCAAGCTAGTATGGAACAGCACCAGCTGTTAAATAGTTTATTGCCACTCAGTTCTCCTTTAACACTCACTGATCATTTACTGTTTCAGCCAAACAAGTCCCAGAAATTGTCTGGTTTCCTTTCTTTTCCATGCTCTTAAAGGCTCAATATCCCAGGAAACCCTAGACCCTGCCAGCCTATTATTTCAATAAGAATATGAAGGTACATTTAGTGAGGACACTAACAACTGCTCAGTTCAAAGTCACATATTAGGAAATTTCAGAACCAAGACCACAGTTAATGACAATCTTGCTATTCCGTCCATTCCCCTTAATCTCACATCATTTTGAAGCTTCCCTACATAAGATGCTGTCTAATTAAATAAATATGAAAGTTTAATTTCATACTGACATTATCACACAGGTAAACAGGAATAACGGTGTGGGATCTGGATAAAGGAATGAGATAAAGGTTTGTTTGGATTCACAAGAAAAAGTCAGGTGTGCACAGGATCAGAGATAGTGGACAGTGAAGAAAGTTTGTTTACTCATCTCTATGGAAACCTCAAGAATCTCTCAGGTGGTGATTACCTGCTAGGCAGAATTATATCATGAAACAGGTAAAATCCAGTAAGAGTTTCATGAGCCAGTTATTAAAGGGGCCAAGTGGACAGCACGCTTGATAGAAAGGCTGAGCAACCCTACATGCATCAATCTGGGCAGATGAAAACACACAACTCAAAGATCCTGTGTCCAAAAGTCTTAGTTCAGGAGAAGTGCCACAATCTTCTTTCAAGTGGTCATTAATAAAGTCACTTGAACTTGCCATGTGACTTTCACAGTATCACAGATTCCATTATTATTTGGTTAATACACAGTTATGTCCTCAGTCAGTGAATTACTTACAGTGGAAATGCTGCCTTACCAAGGCAAATCTTTGAACAAAAATTGTTTAACTGGGATCTTGCTTATATTTTTACAAAGTCCATCCCTGTTGTCATGTCAGCTAGCAGTGTTCTTGTTGTAGCCTTCAGCAGAATTGAGAGCTTGTCATACTGAACAACAAGAGGCAGGCTGAGAGAAGGAGACAGAGAAAGAGCTAGAGAGACAAATTCAGAAATAGAGAGACCTAGACCAACAAAAACAAAGATAAAAAGTAACGAAGACTGAGAGACAGAGACTCGATTCTGTCTGGTCACTTTCATTGGCATATCAACCTCAAAGCACCTGTAACATAACTCTATTAGGAATTATATTATCTAACAAAGACATACTTCCTAACACTTCCCAGACTTTTCCTCACTGGGGATTAAGCAATAAATAGTCGAGATTCATGAGACATTGCAATTCAAATCACCAGGAAGCTGAAGAAGATGGAGGGACTTCTAAATTATAAGAACATAGTTTGTCATTCAATACAATGATTACAGTCCCAGCAACTTACAAGGACTAAAGAACAGGACTGACAATCTCCTTTGGAGGAAATTGGAATATTTCTATAAAGGAGTATGATTCAACTAAGATAATGCCATCACGATGGTTTTATTTCCTCACAATTCTATCATAACATTACAATGCTATTTATGACAATGCAATGCTATTACAACATCACATTATATGACCTCGAAATGCTATTATGACATCAAACCCTGTCATGTTATCACAGTGGTGTTATGACATCACAAGGGTATGATGTCCTCACAGTGCTATGTTGATTTTACAATGCTTTTTTGACATCAGAATGGTATCATGATTTCAAAATTTTTCATCCCAATGCTATGATGATATCAAATGAGTAATATGACATCACAATCACATTATTATGTCAATAGGTTATTATGACCTCACAATGGGTTTAAGAGATCAATATGTTATTATGACATAGCAATGCTATTATGACATCACAATGCTATTATGACATGCTTGGGTTATGATATCACAATGGAATTTTGATATTACAATGCTATTAGGAATTCCTAAAGGTATGACTTTAAAATCATATTAGGACAACTCAATGTTATGAAAACAATACAATGCAATCATTTCATTCACAATGGTATTATGACATCAGAATGCTATGATGACATCACAATGCTATTATGTATCACATTGGTGTTTTGACTTCACAGTGCTATTAAGACATTACAATGCTATTTGACATCATAATAATATTATGTAATCACAATGCTATTAATACATCACACTCTTATGATGACTTCACAATTGGATGATTCACAATGTTATTAGGACATCAGAATTGTATAAGGACATCACAGTGAAAATGATGAAATAACCAAGCTATTATATCAAAAATGTATTTGGACATCACAATACTAATATGACCTCAAAATAATATTCAGACATCACAATGGTATTATGACATCACAATGCTAATATGATATCACAAAGCTACTATGACATCATTATGTTATTATAACATCACCATGACATGACATCACAATGCTGTTATGAAATCACAATGCTATTATGACATCATAATTCTATGATGACATCCCAATGCTATTTTGATATCACAATGGCATTATGACATCAAAATTCATGCTGACAGCCAAATGGTATGAATACATGATTTTGGTATGATATCACAATGTAATTTTGATATCAAAATGGTATTACGACATCACATTGCTGTTATGACATCACAGTGGTATTATGATATCACAATTCTATGATGCCATCAAAATGTTATTAAGATATCCCAATGGGGAGGGGCAAGATGGCGGCACCAGGAGGACTCTCATTCTGAGCAGCAGCAGCAGGATCAGCACAGTGACCAGTAATCAGAACTCATGGCCATAAAACACAGTCATTGTGTTTCCCAGGTGAGAGGATACACCATGGTAGGGGATTCAATCAGCTATTCACTCACCCAGCTAAACTGTGAAAGAGATCCCGATTCCGCCAGATGCTTGGCTGCCGGCAGCAAGCCCCAGCCCCAGCCCAGAGCCACAAGCCAGTGTCTCTGGTCAAGGTCCCAGACTGAACCGTGTGCATCACACTATCAGAGACTGGAATTTTCAGTAGAGAGATAACCGCAGGGTACAGGAAACAATTGGGACCAGCCTTAGGTCACTCAGACATCCCCTGGAAAAGACTCGGGCTCCATGGGCACACAAGGAGCCAGCCCGGAGCCAGAGCCGGGGACCCAGGCTCCGGCACCACAGACCTCTGCCTGCCTGTTGTGCCTGATTTGCAGCCTGAGATAGAACTGTGGGCACCAGGGCACCAGTGAATGAGTTTCACTGTCCGGTGCAAACACAGAGGGAGGGAAACAGCTGGTCTGATTTCAGAGCACCTAGCCGACACCCCGAGCCTGAAAAGGGACCCAGAAAATTACCCAGCTTACGGAGGCACCCAGGCTCCCAAAGGCCGCAAAGGCAGACAAAGGCAATTTCTGTGCACCTGGCAGAGACTGAGCCACCATCACTCAGCTGTGCTCCAGGCACAGTCAGTTTCTTCAGCCAGCCAGCTGGCAGACACTGAGCAGTGTGCACCAGGGCAAAAAAAAAAGACACTGGGAGTCCCTGTCTCCAGAGAATCCACAGGGAAGGAAGGAAACTGTACTGACTTAAATCACCCAATCCTTTCCTAGAAAAAGTCTAGCAGACAAGTGGGGCTGAGGCACGATCACTCAGCTGTGCTCCAGACACAGGCACAAACAGTTGATGTGCGCCTGATGTCCAACTGGGTCACAGCAGCTGATCATTAAATTTACAACAAGAAACCCAGAAACAAGGCAGCTGCCCTCAGGACATCCCTGGGTGAGAGGAGAACCCTGTCGACCAACAAAGACCACAGTTACCACTCAGGTCTATATCCCTGAGGTGAGCAACTCCTGAAAAAACACGAGCCATCCAGGGACTATACCCAAAAAGCTGAGAAGACATCCTTCAGGAAAAACCAGCTTTCTGCAAAGGGGATTCTCTCCACCACAGGATCCCCTGGAACCACCATAAAATAACTCCAAACACCTAAAATAGCACAATGGGTAGAGGCCAGTGTAAAAGCTCAAGCAACAAAAGACAGAGCAATATGGCATCTCCAGAATCCAGTTACCCAGGGGCAAGTAGCCCTGGACACCCCAGCATAACTGAAATCCAAGAAGATGACCTAACAAGTAAGCTCATGAAGATGATAACAGAGGAAACAAATAAGATATGTAAAGACATAGAAGAATATAAACTCAAACAGAATATTGCCATTCGTAAAGAAATAGAGGAAGCTGCAGCCAAACAGTTTATGGCCTTTAGAAAGGAAATGCTTAAAGCACTGAATGAAATAAAAGAAACAGAGTTGAAGGAACTAAAAGAAAAACAGGAAAGTACAATCAGACAGGTGAAGGAAGTAAACAAAACAACTCAAGACCTGAAGATAGAATTGGAAAAATTAAAGAAAACACAAATGGAAGAAATAATGGAAAGGAAGAATCTAGGGAAGAAAACAGGAATTACAAAGGTAAGCATAACCAACAGACTACAAGAGATGGAAGAAAGAATCTCAGGTGTAGAGGATACAATGGAAGAAATCGATGTATCTGTCAAAGAAAATGTTAAATCCAAAAAATTCCTGACACAGACCATCCAAGAAATGCAAGACACTATGAAAAGACTAAACCTAAGAATTATAGGTATAGAGGAAAAAGAAGACTCCCTTCACCAAGGCCCAGAAAATATTTTCAACAAAATCATTGAAGAAAATTTCCCCAAGCTAAAGGAGAGGCCAATTAGAATACATGAGGCCTACAGAGCACCCAACAAATTTGACCAGAAAAGAAAATCCTCCCACCACATAATAATCAAAACAGTAAGTATACAGAACAAAGAAAAAAAACTAAAAGCTGCAAGAGAAAAAGGCCAAGTAACATATAATGGCAAACCCATTAGAATCACACCTGACTTTTCAAACAGAGACTATGAAAGCCAGAAGGGCCTGGACACATATCATGCAGATCCTAAGAGAACACAGATGTCAGCCCAGGCTACTATAACCCTGAAAACTCTCAGTACTCATAGATGGAGAAAACAAGATATTCAATGACAAAAACAAATTTCAACAATACCTACAAAAAAATCCAGCATTACAGAAGACACTAGAAGGGAAAATACAACCCAGGAAAACTACCTACATTCAAGAAAACACAGGAAATAAATAACATCACTTCAGTAAAACAAAAAGCAACCAAACACACAATCTGATGACCACAGCCAATATCAAAATCAAGGGATCTAACAGCCACCGGTCATTAATAGCTCTCAACATCAATGGACTCAACTCTCCAACAAAAAGACACAGATTAACAGAATGGATACGTAAACAAAACACAGCAATCTGTTGCATACGAGAAACACACCTAAGGCACAAAGATAGACATTACCTGAGGGTAAAGGGATGGAAGATGGCTTTTCAAGCAAATGGAAGCAAGAAGCAAGCAGGAGTAGCCATTCTAATATCTGATAAAATAGACTTCAACCAAAATTATTAAAAAGAGATGGGGAAGGACACTTCATACTCATCAAGGGAAAATTCCACCAGGAAGACATCACAATCCTGAACATCTATGCCCCAAATACAAGGGCACCCACATTTGTGAAAGAAACATTGATAAAATTTAAAGCACATATAGATCCCACACACTAATAGTGGGAGACTTCAACACCCCACTCTCAACAAAGAACAGGTCAACAAAACAGAAATTAAATGAAGAAACAATAACTCTGACAGAGGTCATGAATCAAATGGACTTCACAGACATTTACAGAACTTTACACCCAAACACAAAAGAATTTACCTTCTTCTCAGCACCTCATGGAACCTTCTCCAAAATAGACCATATAGTGGGTCACAAAGCAAGCCTCAACAGATGCAAGAAGATTGAAATAATCCCTTGTATCTTGTCTGATCACCATGGAATAAAGCTGGACCTCAACAATAACAGAAATAGCAAAAAGCCTACACACACATGGAAACTGAACAACTTGTTACTAAATGACAGCTGGCTCAGGGAAGAAATAAAGAACGAAATTAAAGTCTCTCTAGAAATCAATGGAAATGAAGACAAACATACCCACACTTGTGGGACACAATGAAAGCAGTGCTAAGAGGAAAGTTCATAGCACTAAGTGCCTTCAAGAAGAAATTCGAGACAGTTCATTCAAGCACCTTAATGGCTCACTTAAAAACCCTAGAAAAAAAAGAATAAGACACACCAAGAAGGAGTAGACGGCTGGAAATATTCAAACTCAGGGCTGAAATCAATCAATTGGAAACAAATAAAACAATTCAAAAATCAATGAAACCAAGCGCTGGTTCTTTGAGAAAATCAACAAGATCAACAAACCCTTAGCCAGGCTAACTAAAAGGCAGAGAGACAGCACCCAAATCAACAAAATCAGAAATGAAAAGGGGGATATAACTACACACACTGAGGAAATCCAAACAATCATTAGGACTTACTTCAAAAGTTTATATGCCACAAAATTTGAAAATCTAAATGAAATGGACAATTTTCTTGATCGATTTGACTTACCAAAGCTAAATCAGGAGCAGGTAAATCAACTAAATAGACCTATATCCCCCAAAGAAATAGAAGCGGTCCTCAAAAGTCTCCCATCCAAAAAAAGCCCAGGACCTGATGGCTTCAGCACAGAATTCTACCAGACCTTCAAAGAAGAGCTAACACCAATTCTCTTCAAACTATTCCACAAAATAGAAACAGAAGGTACATTACCAAACTCATTCTATGAAGCCACAGTCACCTAGGTTCCTAAACCTCACAAAGACTCAACAAAGAACGAGAATTTCAGGCCAATCTCCCTTATGAACATTGATGCAAAAATACTTAATAAAATACTTGCAAACCGAATCCAAGAACACATCAAAGATATCATTCACTATGACCAAGTAGGCTTCATCTCAGGTATGCAGGGGTGGTTCAATATACGGAAATCCAACAATGTGATCCACCATATTAACAAACTGAAAGAAAAAAACCACATGATAATCTCCCTAGATGCTGAAAAAACATTTGACAAAATCCAAAATCCATTCATGTTTACAGTATTGGAGAGATCAGGGATACAAGGCACATATCTAAACATAGTAAAGGCGATATACAGCAAGCCTATAGCCAACATCAAAGTGAACGGAGAAAAACTTAAAGCAATCCCACTGAAGTCAGGGACAAGACAAGGCTGCCCACTCTCCATATCTCTTCAACATACTTCTGGAAGTCCTTGCTAGAGCAATAAGACAGTTGAAGGAGATCAAGGAGATACAAATTGGAAAGGAAGAGGTCAAATTATCACTATTTGCAGATGATATGATAGCTTATGTGAGTGACCCCAAAAACTCTACCAGGGAACTCCTACAGCTGATAAACACCTTCAGCAAAGTGGCCAGATACAAAAATTTACTCAAAAAAATCAATAGCCCTCCTGTATACAAAATACAAAAGGGCTGAGAAAGAAATTAGGGAAACAACACCCGTCACAATAGCCACAAATGACATAAGGTACCTCGAAGTAACCCTAACCAAGGAAGGCAAAGACTTGTATGAAAAAAAAATTCAAATCTCTGAAGAAACAATAGAAGAAGATATGAGAAGATGGAAAGATCTCCCATGCTCATGGCTTGGCATGATTAACATAGTAAAAATGGCCATCTTACCAAAAGCAATCTACAGATTCAATGCAATGCCCATCAAATTACCAACACAATTCTTTACAGACCTGAAAAGAAAAATTCTCAACTTCATCTGGAATAACAAGAAACCCAGAATTACTAAAACAATCTTCTACAATAAAAGATCTTCTGGAGGTATCTCCATCCCTGATCTTAAGCTGTACTACAGAGCAACAGTTTTAAAAACTGCATGGTACTGGCATAGAAACCAAATGGTGGATCAATGGAACCGAAGAGAGGACCCAATAATAAACCCACATACTTATGGACTCCTGATCTTTGACAAAGATGCCAAAACCATTCAATGGAAAAAAGATAGCATCTTCAACAAATGGTGCTGGTCCAACTGGATGTCTACATGTAGAAAAATGAAAATAGATCCATACTTGTCACCCTGCACAAAACTGAAGTCCAAGTGGATCAAAGACCTCAACATAAAACCAGAAGCATTAAATCGGCTAGAAAAAAAAAAAGCGGGGAATACCCTAGAACTCATTTTGATGTCCTAATATCATTTTGAATACATTTGTGAACTCATAATAGCATTTTGATGTCAAAATTTCATTGTAATATCATACCACAATCATGTCGTAATACCATTGTGATGTCATAATGTCATGGTGATATCATAATACCATTGTAATGTCATAATAGCATGTGATGTCATAATAGCATTGTGAAGTCAAAACATCGTTTTGATAACATAATATTGGGATGACATCATAGTTTTGAGATGTTCTCATATCTTTTAAAGTCATATCATTGTAAACTCATTATAGCATTGTAATATCATAATTCCATTGTGTCCCCACAATCATGTTGTAATAGCATTTTGATACCCTAATAGTACTGGGATGTCATGATGTATTTGATTGTCATGATGTCATTGTGATGTTATCATAACAATGTGATGTCATATCATTGTGATGTCATAATATTTAATTTCATAACTATTATGATTTTATAATAGCATTGTGAAGTCATAACACTACTGTGATGTAATAAGAGAATTATGATGTCATAAAGACATCATAATGTCATATCATTATAATATCATTATAGCATTGAAATGTCATACCATTGCCTAATCTTAATAGCACTATGATGTTATTAAAGCATTTGGATGTCATGATAATTTTTGTGTCTTGATGCCATTGGGATATCTTTTTTTTTTCATCAATTACACTTTATTCATTCTCAATCCCCCCCATAAGCCCCTCCCTCCTCCCCTCCCAATCCCATCCTCCCTCCTCCCTCTGCATGCATGCCACTCCCCAAGTCCACTGATAGGGGAGGTTCTCCTCTCCTTTCTGATCTTAGTCTATCAGTTCACATCAAAAGTGGCTGCATTGTCCTCTACTATGGCCTGGTAAGGCTGCTCCCCCCCATGGGGAGGTGATCAAAGAGCAGGCAAATCAGATTATGTCAGATGCAATCCCTCTTCCCATTACTATGTAACCCAATTGGACTCTGAACTGCCCTGGGCTACATCTGTGCAGGGTTTCTGGGTTATCTCCATGAATAGACCTTGGTTGGAGTATGAGTCTCTGGGAAGTTCCCTGTGTTCAAATTTTCTGGTTCTGTTGCTCTCCTTGGGGAGACCCTGTCCTCTCCAGCTCTTACTCTTTCCCAGTTCTTATCTAAAATTCCATTCACTCTGCCCAACAGTTGCCCATCAGACTTAGCATCTGCTGTGATAGTGTGTAGGGCAGAGGCTTTCAGAGGCCCTCTGTGGTAGGTTCTTGGTTGTTTCCTGTTTTCTTCTTCTTCTGATGTCCATCCTCTTTGCCTTTCCGGATGGGGATTGGGCATTTTAGTTAGGGTCCTCTCTCTTGCTTAGTTTATTTAGATGCATAGGTTTTAGTGGGTTTGTCCTATGTTGTATGTCTATATGAATGAGTATATACCATGTGTGTCTTTTTGCTCCTGGGACAACTCACTCAGGATGTTCCTTTCCAGATCCCACCATTTACCTGCAAATTTCATGATTTCCTTATTTTTCATTGCTGAGTAATATTCCATTGTGTAGATGTACCACAATTTCTGCATTCATTCTTCAGTTGAGGGGCATCTGGGTTGTTTCCAGCTTCTGGCTATTACAAATAAAGCTGCTACAAACATGGTTGAGCAAATGTCCTTTTTGTGTACTTGAGCCTCTTTTGGATATATGTCCAGGAGTGGTATGGCTGGATCTTGAGGACTTCAGTTTTGTGCAGGGTGATAAGTATGGATCTATTTGGACCAGCACCATTTGTTGAAGATGCTATCCTTTTTCCATTGAATGGTTTTGGCATCTTTGTCAAAGATCAGGTGTCCATAAGTGTGTGGATTTATTTCTGGTTCCTCTGTTCGGTTCCATTGATCCACCATTCTGTTTCTATGCCAGTACCATGCAGTTTTTAAAACTGTTGCTGTATTTTAATGAATAAAAAAATTAGTGTGACACATGAGTAGGAATTTGAAACTAGGAGCAATGGAAAAGGTATATAATGTATATTATATGAAATTTCCACATAATCAATAAAAATAATATGTTGACAACTTTTAAAATGACTTTATCATGGAGAATAGATTCCACTAAAAGAGGGCACACTTTTTAATTTTAAGACAGTTTTTTTTTTTTTTTTTTTTTGCCAGGAACTATATACGTAGCAACAAATCCTAGCCATGAATTATTGGTTACTCAGGTATCTCATACCCCATGATCTCAGGTGGCAGCACTGAACAAACAGTCCTGGCACTAACAATATGTTTAGAGGGTTTGTCTGGAGGAACACAGCAAGAAACACAGCTGCTGTGTTTGCTGGGCATATAATATAACACGGAAACATCTCTTTGTTCTGAAGGACGATTTTTAAGTTTAAACACCAGGACCATATGCAGCTTGCTCACTGACTACTCTGTAGGACACAGCTGCCAATGCAGCCAAGGCATTCCTGCTCATAGAAGGTTGGCAACACTAGTGTGGAACAGCATCAACTGTCAAACAGTTGATTGCACTAATTTCTCCCTTTATATACACTTATCTCTTTCTGTTTCAACCAAACAAGTCCCAAGAATTATTGCATTTCTTTCTATTTCTCTGCTCTTAAAACTCAATATTTCAGGAAACCCTAGACCCAGGCAGCCTATTATATCATTAAGAATCTGAAGGTACATTTATTGAGTACATGAGTAACTGCTCAATTCTAAGTCACATACTAGGAAATTTCAGTTCCAAGGGCACAGTAGGAGACCACCTTCTAATTTGGTACATTCCCCTTAATCCCACATCTCTACAAATCTGCCCTACTTACAAACCTGTCCAGTTAAATAAACATTAAAATTTCATTTACTACCTGACATTGTCATAGTGGTAAAAAGGAGTAAGTTGTGTGATGTGTTAAAAAGTGATGAGATAATGGTTTCTTGGATTTCACTAGAAAACATCATCTGTGCCAGAGATACTGGAAACCTATGAAAGTTTGTTTACTCATCTCCAGGGAAACTTCAAGATTCTCTCAGGTGCTGATTGGCTGAGAAGGAGAATGATGTCATGCAACAGGTGAAAGCCAGTATGAATTTCAGGAGCCGGTTATTAAAAAGGCCAAGTGGACAGCCTGCTTTAGAGAAAGGCTGAGCAGATGTACATACCTCAATCTGTTCAGCTGTTTCAGGAAAATTGTCATATATTTCTTTCAAGTGTCATTAATAAAGTCAGTAGTCTTTGACATGTGTGTTTCACATTATCACAAATTTTATTAGATTTTATTAAATGAACAGATATGTCCTCAGTCAGTGAATTACTTACTGGGAAAATGTTCCCTGATCAAGGCAACTCTTTGAAAAAAAAAACTGTTTAAATGGGAATTTGCTTATATTTTTTCAGAGATCATCCAGAATGTCATGATAGCAAGCAGTCATCTTGTTGCAGTCCTACAGCAGAACTGAGAGATTTTCATACTGAACCTGAGCTGCAGGCAGAGAGAGGAAGACAGAGAGAGAAAGAGCTAGGGCAACAGATTCAGAAATAGAGACCAGTACAGACAGAAACATAGACATAAATTGGCAGAGGCTGAGAGAGTGAGACTACATTCTGTCTGGCCACTTTTTTTGGCATATCAACCTCAAAGCATATCCTCCTATACTATAACACCAAAAGAAAACATATTTTTTCAATATTTTTGTTTTAATTTTTATTAATTACACTTCATTCTCTTTGAATACCCCCATAATCCCTTCTCACGCCCCTCCTATTCTCACCTTCCCTCCCCATTCTCTACCTATGCTCCTTCACAAGTCCACTGTTAGGTGAGATCTTCCTCTCCTTCCTTCTGGTGCAAGTCTATCAGACCTCATTAGCAGTGGCTGCATTGTCTTAATCTGTGGCCTGTTAAGGCTGTTCCCCCATCAGGGTGATTTGATCAAAGAGCAGGCTAATCAGTGCATGTCAGAGGCAGTCCACATTGCCATCACTATGGAACCCACTTGGTCACTGAACTGCCATGGGCTATATTTGTACAGGGGCTCTAGTTTATCTCCATGCATGGTCCTCATTTGGAGTATGAGTCTCAGGAAATATCCCTGTGCTCAGATTTTTTGGTTAGGTTGCTCTTCTTGTTGCTCCTGTCCTCTCCAGATATTACTATTTCCCATTTCTTTCATTACATTCCATGCACTTTGCCCATCAGTTGGCCATATCTCAGCATTTGTTTTGATAGTCTGAAGGGCAGAGCCTTGCAGAGGCTCCCTGTGGCAGGCTCCTAACTTCTTTCCTGTTTTCTTCTTTTCCTGATGTGTGACCTCTTTGCTTTTGGGGATAGGGATTAAGCATCTTAGCCAGAGTCCTCTTTCTTGATTAGTTTCTTTAAGAGTACAGATTATAGTAGGTTTATCCTATATTATATGTCTACATGAATCAGTATATAGCGGTGTGTCTTTTTCCTTCTGGGATAACTCGCTCAGGATGATCTTTTCCAGTTTCTACCATTTACCTGCAAATTTAATGATTTCCTTTTTTTCTTTTTTATTGCTGCATGATATTTCAATTTGTAAAAATACCACAATTTCTGTATCCATTTTTCAGTAAGTGGGTGGTGTCTGGGTTGTTTCCACATTGTCTATTAAAAATAAAGTTGCTACAAACATGTTTGAGCACATGTCCTTATTGTACATTTGAGCCCATTTTGGATATATGCCTAGTAGTGGAATAGCTGGATCTTGAGGAACTGCTATTCCTAGTTGTCTGAGAAAGCACCAGATTTATTTACAGAATGGTTGTACAAGTTTACATTCTCACCAGCAGTGGAGGAATGTTTCCCATTGTCCACAACCTCTCCAGCAAGTGTTGTCATTTGAGTTTTTGATCTTGGATATTCTGATGGGTGTAAGGTGCAACCTCAGGGTCCTTTTGATTTGCATTTCCCTGATGGCTAATGACAATGAGCATTACTTTAAGCGTTTAAGCGTTTCTCTACCATTCAATATTCCTCCATGGAGAATTTTCTGTTCAGCTCTGTTCCTCATTTTTTTAAATTGGAGTATCTGATTTGTCCTTTTTCAACTTCTTTAGTTTTTTAAACATACTGGATACTAGTTCTCTGTCACATAGAAGGTGGGTTAAGATTGTTTCTCAATCTGTAGTAATTCATTTTGTTTTGATGACTGTGTTCTTTGCTTTACAGAAGCTTTTTGGTTTGATGAGGTTTCATGTACTGATTGTTGCTTTTAGAGCCTGTGCTGTTGGTGTTCTGTACAGGAAGTTGTCTCCTGTGCCAAACAGTTCAAGGCTGTTCCCCAGTTTTTCTTCTAACCAATTTAATATAACTGGTTTTATGTTGAGGTCTTTGATCCACTTGCACTTTAGTTTTGTGCAGGGTGATAAGCCTGGATCTATTTACATTTCTCCACATGTAGACATCAGGTAGACCAGGACCATTTGTTGAAGATGCTGTCTTTTATCCATTGTATGGTTTTGGCTTCTTTGTCAAAACTCAAGTGTCCATAGCATGTGGGTTTATTTGTGGTTCTTCTATTTTGTTCCATTGATCCATCATTCTGTTTCTATGACAGTACCATGCAGTTTTTATTACTGTTGCTCTATAGTAAAACAAGAGATCAGTGATGGACATACGTCCAGAAGATCTTTTATTGTAGAGGATTTTTTGGCAATTCTGGGTTTCTTGTTTTTCCATATGAAGTTGAGAATTTTCTTTCAAGGTCTGTAAATAATTGTGTTGGGAATTTTTTGGGAATTGCATTGAATATGTAAATGGCTTTTGGTAAGAGGGCCATTTTCCTATGTTAATCCTGCCAAGTTATAAGCTTTTTCCATCTCCTGATATCTTCTTCTAATTCTTTCTTCATAGAATTGAAAGTATTTTCATACAGGTCTTTGACTTGCTTGCTAGGGTCACACCATGGTACTTTATGTCTTTGACCAAATACAAGAACACATCAAAGATATCATCCACTATGACTAATTAGGCTTCAATCCAGTTATGCAGGGGTGGTTCAATACATGGAAATCCATTAATGTAATACACCATATTAACAAATTGAAAGAAAAAAAACACATGATAATCTCCTTAGATGCTGAAAAAGCATTTGACCAAATCTAAAATCCATTCATGTTTAAATATTGGAGAGATCAGGGATACAAGGCACATATATAAATACAGTAAAGACAATAAACAGCAAGCCTATAGTCAACATCAACCTAATCAGAGAGAAACTTAAAGCAATCCCACTGAAATCAGGGACAAGTTAAGACTTCCACACTCTCCATATTTCTTCAACATTGTTCTGGAAGTCATTGCTAGAGGAATAATACAATTGAAAGAGATCAAGGGGATAGAAATCAGAAAGGAAGAAGTCAGAGTATCACTATTTGCAGATGTTATTGTTGCATACCCAAGTGACCCAAAAAATTTTACCAGGGAACTCCTACAGCTGATAATCACCTTCAGCAAAGTGGCTGGAAAAAAAAAAAAACTAAAAAAAAATCAGTAGCCCTCCTATATACAAAAGAAAATATGGTTGAGAAAAAAAACAGGGAAATAAAGTATTATATTATCTAAAAAAGCCACACGTCCTAACCCTTCCCCAACATATCTTTACTGGGGACTCCACACATAAATAGATGAGCTTCAAAAGGACAGTGCAATTCAAATCACTGCAGGTGGAAGATGATGGAGGGATTTCTAGGCTAAAAGAACATAGGTATCAGATAGTTTGTCATTCAATACAATGTTTAAAGATCAAAATATTTCCAAGTTCTAAAGATTAGGACTGACAGTCTCCTTTAGGGAAAATGTGGAATATTTCCATAACAAAGTATGATTTACCTAAGAAAATGACAAAAAGATATTAGCAGGCAAATGATGGTACCAGGAAAAATAATACTGGGTAAAGTAACTAAAATGCAGAAAGAAAAATATGGTATGTATTCACTTATTAGTAGGTCTCCTAATTGTGGGGGATAAAGTTCCAATAGGCCATGTATTGTGATCAAGCCAATCTTCCACAGGGTGATTACATAGCAGTTAATAGAGATGTAGGATCAGGGCATCCTATGGAAATTTTCAAGCAACCCAGGCTGTTGTTATTCAAATATGCTGCTCTCTGCCCTCAACTGATAGATCAGTGTCATGTTTTTGAATCCACAGAGATGCTTACTTCTGTATCAAAAGGAATTGCATAAAGAGACTCACAGTCAAATATTATGCAGAGAGAGACCTTAAAACACCCAGGTCTAAATGTGACTTCCCTATGAAATTCTCCCTCCCCTCAGGGCTGGCATAAGCCTACAAGAGAGAAGGCAGGAGGAGTGTCAAAAATAAAGGGAATTAAAGCACAAGGAGAATAATGTCCCAAGAATCAGGCCTCAGAGGAACATGATGCAGGCAGCCATGATGAGACTTGATAAGCTAGGGTCAGATAGAAGGGGGGATGACCTCCCCAATCAGAGAACTAGACTAATGGCTTAGGGGTTGAAGAAAGAGTGTGGGTTTTACTGAAAGGAGGAGAGGGAGTGTGCATCAGAAGGGATACAAATTGAACAAATCATAATTAATAAAAACATAAGAAATACTGTGTTCAAGGTGATGAAGAATGGAGCTATTAAGGAATGATGGCTTTTTCTTGGGGTGGTAAGAGGGTGAGGCCAGGATGAACTCACATTACATAAGGGTTTTGGCATGGAGACTCTGATCATCTTCCAATGAGTATATGAACAACACATAATTCAATTGAAGTAATTTAAAGAAAAAAATATCAAGACACATGGGAAGCAATTTGTACCTGGGAACAGTGGAAAAGTATTGGAATATATATTATATGATATTCTCACAAAAGCAATTATGCATTTATACTTAGGAAGCTGTACAATTAAATACACATTAAAGTTTCATTTCCTACCTGATATTGTCACAGAGATAAACAGGAGTAAATGTGTGGGATCTGGATAAAGGGATAAAATAAAGGCTTGTTGGCTTTCAGCTGCCTCAATTGGAAAATGATGTTATGAAACAGGTGGAAGCCAGTAAGAGTTTCAGGAGTCAGTTATTAAAAGTGCCAAGTGGACAGCCTGCTTGAGAGAAATGGTGAGAAGCCCTATATGCCACAGTATGGACAACTGAAAGCACAAAACCCAGAAATGTCAGTTCATGGGTCCAAGATTCTCAGGAAAAGTGTCACATATTTCTTTCAAATGGTGTTTAATAAAGTCAAATATCCTTGACATGTTACTTTCACATTATCAGAGATTCTATTCTTATTGGTTAAATGAAGAGTTATGTCCTCAGTCAGCTAATTACTTACTATAAAAATTGTACCTCCCCATGATAACTGTTTGTACAAAAAGTGAATAATTGGGCTTACTTATATTTGTCCAGAGACTCTCCATGGTGACATGTCATCAAGCAGTCATCTTGTTGTACTCCTCAAAAAATTGAGAGGATTTCATACTGAACCACAAGGGACATGCAGAGAGACAGAGAGAGAATGAGAAAGAGAGAGACCAAGACCAAGAGAATATGACAGAAATCAAGAGACAAAGACTTCATCCTGTCTGGTCACATTCATTGGCATATCAAACTCATAGCACATCCTCCTGTAATGTAATTCCAATTATATTATCTAGCAAGACCACACCTCCCAGGCCTTTCCAGACATTTCTTTAGTGGGAACTAAACAGGTAAATAAGAGGACGTTGCAATTCAAATCACCAGGAAGTGTAAGAAGGTGGAGGAACTTCTAGGCTAAAAGAACATAGATATCCTGAAAGTTTGTCATTCAATACAAAGATTAATATTCCAGCAACTTTTAAGGAATAAACAATAGGAGCAACAAACTCCTTTGGAGAAAATATGCTGTACTTCCACAAGGAAGTATTATTCAGCTAAGAAAATGACAACAAGATATTTTCAGGCAAATGGATGGAACCAGGAAAAATCATCCTGGGTGAAGTTACTAAAATGCAGAAAGACAAATATGGTATAGATTCATTTCTTAGGAGGTCTCCTAACAGAGGGTGATTAAGTTTCAATATGACATCCATTGTGACCAAACCATTCTTCCACTAGGGGGGTTGGGTGGCAGTTATTTGTGTTGTTGGCCAGAGCATCCTATCGAAATTTTCAAGTAAGCCAGGCTATTGTTATTAAAATATTTTTTTCTGGCTTCAACTGATATCTGTGCCATGTTCTTAGATCCACAGAGATGCTTCCTTCTGCATCAAATGGGATTGCATACATAGACCCACAGTCCGATATTATGCAGAGAGAGATCTTAAAACACCCAGCTCTAAATGGGATTTCCCTATGAAATTCTACCTTCCCTCAGTTCTCTTTTAAGCCTGCAGGAGAGGAGGCAGGAAGAGTGTCATAATTAGAGGTAACTGAGGACTTGAGGAAAACAATGCCCTGAGAATCAGGTTGCAGAGGAAAATGATGCAGCCAGTCTTTTTGAGACCTGATAAGCTAGTTTTAGAAAGAAGTGTGAGGAGAACATACCCTTTCAGGTAACTAGAAAAAGGGTATAGGGATAGAGAAAGGAGGGTGGGTGGAAATGGATGGAGAAGATGGAGGGGACAGCAGAGGGGATACAAAGTGAACAAATCGTAATAAATAAATTCATAAGAAACACTGCTTCTGGGATAGATCACTCAGGATGATCTTTTCCAGATCCCACCATTTACCGGCAAATTTCACGATTTCCTTGATTTGGATTGATGAATAATATTCCATTGTGTAGATATACCATAATTTCTGTATTCATTCCTTCATTAGACATCTGTTTTATTTCCTGGTTATGGCTATTACAAATAAACCTGATACAGACATTGTTGAACAAATGTCCTTATTGTGTACTCGAGCCTCTTTTGGATATATGCCTGGAAGTTGTATAGCTGGTTCTTGAGGAAGTGCTATTTCTAGTTGTCTGAGAAAGCACCAGATTGATTTTAAGAGTGAGAGCTTTTTATACTGAACCACAATTAGCAGTCAAAGAGATGGAGACTCAGAGAGAGAAAGAGAGAGAGAAAAAGAGCTAGAGAGAGATTCAGAAATAGAGAGACCAAGACTGACAGAAACAAAAATAAAAGGAGTTTTAGACCTTCAGCAGAACTGAGAGATTTTCACACAGAACCATAAGCAGCAGGCAGACAGAGGGAGACTGAGAGATAAAGAGCTAGACAGACATATTGAAAAATAGAGAGACAAAGACAGACAGAAACAAAGATAGAATGTGACAGAGACTGAGAGACAGAGACTTCATTTTGTCTGGTCACTTTCATTGGCATATCAACCTAAAAGCACACCGTCCTATACTATAAATCCAATAGGAATTAAATTATCTAACAAGGCCATACCATTTAACTTTTCCCAGACTTTTCCTCACTGTGAACTAATCTTGTAAAGAGAAGAGCTTGAAGAGGACATTGCAATTCAAATCACCAGGAAGTGGAAGAAATTAGAGGGAAATCTAGGCTAAAAGAACATAGTTATCCTGAAGTTTCTCATTCAATACAATGATTGAAGTCCCAGAAACTTCCAAAGACTAAAGAACAGGACTGACAATCTCCTTGGGGGAAATGTGAAGTATTTCCATAACGAAGTACTATTCATATAGAAAATGACATTGTGATATTTCCAGGCATATGAATGGAACCAGGAAAAATCATCCTGGATGAAGTAACGAAAATGCAGAAAGACAAAACTGGTATGTGTTCACTCATTTTGAGGTCTCCAAATAGTAGGGGATAAAGTTCCAATAAGCCAGCTATTGTGAACAAACCAGTCTTTCAGTAAGCAAATAAGGTGGCAGTGAATTGAGTTGTTGGTTCGTTATATGAAATTTTTCAAGCAACCCAGATTGTTGTTATTAAAATATGCTGCTCTCTGTCCTCAACTGATAGATTAGTGTCACGTTCTTGGATCACAAAGTTGTTTCATTCTGCTTCAAGTGGGATTGCATACAAAGACCCACGATCCAATATTATGCACAGAGAAACCTTAAAACACTCAGTTCTACTTCAGTAATAGTGTCACATATTTCTTTTAAGAGGTCATTAATAAAACTGCCTGTTATGACAGCAAAATAAAATTTTGACATTACAATGGTATTATGATATCACAATGCTACAATGGCATAGCAATACTATTATGACATCACAATTAGGGGAATGAGTTTAAGATGCTATTAAGACAACACATTGATATTATGACATCATATTGAAATTTTGATATCACAATGCTAATACGACCTCATATGGTATGAGAACAAAATGGAATTATAATATCACAAAAATAATATAACATAACAATGCAATTATGACTGACATCACAATGCTATCATGACATCACATAATTGTTATCATATCACAATAGTATTATGACATGACAATGTCATTATGACATCATTGTTTTCTGACATGACAATAGAATTTTAACTTCACAGTGGCATTATGACCTCAAAATACTATTGTATCGTTACAATGACATTTTGATATCACAATGGTATTATGATATTAAAATGGCATTATGACATCATAATAGTATGACATGTCAATGCTATGATGACTTCACAATGGTATTATGGACATCACCATGGTATGATGACAAGGCAATGTTGTCATGATATCCCAATGGTATTATGATATACCGATGTTATTATAACATCACAATACTATTATGACATCATAATGCTATTATGATAACCCAATTGTATCTTCACAATAATATGGGATGGCAGTGATATTATGACATCACAATGCTATAATGGCTTTACAATGGCATGTTGTGGGTGATGATTAATATTTACTATTGGTTTATCTTTTATTAATCCTTGTTGTTAATTCTAAACAGCTGTATAACCAATTCACCACACAGAGACTGGATTTATTTAGTTAACTTAGAACAAAATGCTGGTCAATAGTTACTGCCTTCTCAACCTTCAAGCCCTTATAGTTTCCTAATATTTAGATTTTACCCATTATACTTTCTTTTTGTGAAGTCTTAGGTCTGGTTTATTCTCTCCTTGTTATTCCAAGATCTCTCTTCCCTCTCTGCTTTCCAATCTCTGCTCCATTACTGTCTCTCCTCCCACTCATTTCCTTCCCTTTGGTTCCTCCAATTGCTTAATATTGTGGCTAGTTGCTTTATTTTGGCCTGTTTACACAAAGTTGAGACAGGCTGCATAGAATAAATATCACAATGCAATATCTGGATTTAAACCAGAGAAGGGGTGTAGAAATCACCATTTGAATGTACAAGGGTAAGGTATATACATTTCAAAAGTACATTTAACCAACATTTCCCTGATTAAGTACTGTTGGTATAATGTTCTTTTAAAATGTATATGCCTTACCCTTGTTAATTCAAATGCTGATTTCCCCACCCCCAACTCTCTGGTTTCAATTTGGATATTGCATTGTGATACTCACTATAAGCATCCTGTCTCAACTCTTGTGTATACAGGACACAAATAAAGCAACTAGATACAATGTTGTGCAGTGTGAGGAACCAGAGGACAGGAAAAAGGGAGGAGCTAGAGAACAGGGAGGGGCGAGAAGGAGGAGGAGCTCGAGGAGTGGACCAGGAGAGCAGAGTGGGAGGAGAGCTTGGAGGACTTGGAGCATGAACCAGACCTAAGATTTCACAAAAAGCAAGTATAATGTGGGAAATCTAAATGTTAGGAAACTGAGGACGTGGAGGTTTAGGAGGGAGTAAATATTGCCCAGCATTGTGTTCTAAGTTAACTAAAAACCCAGTCTCTGTGTAGTGTTTTGGTTTTACAGCTGCTGAGGATTAACAGCAGTGATACCAGAAGTTAAACCCATAGTAAATATTAATAACTTTTTACAACAAATGGCGCCCAACTAATCTAAGAATCCACACCCTTTAAATCATACTTTATCATAATTTGGTGGGGGGAATAAGCTCCCAGTGATGCAAACCAAACTTAAAATCTAAAAACTCCCAGGTCAGTTACTGTCTCTTTAAGGGAGACTCTTAAACAGGCCTTGGAGCAAAAGGCAGCCTACTGTGGGCAGACCTGATACTTCCCTAACAAAACTAGCTGCCACTACAGTCTAACAGCATGGACGAAACAAAAAAAAAAAAAAGAAAGATTTCTTGGAGCTTGGCTGATAATCTATTCTATGGTTTTAAGACTGAAATAAAGGAAAGTCTAGAAATTGTAACTATGCTTACATTCATAGTCCTCAATTTAACTTTAATCATTGCATTAGCCTTTTATGTCTTCTCGAAGGCAAAGGCTTTAGAAAAGATACTGAAACAGCACAAAGAATAAATAGAACAATATAAAGAAAAAATTAAAAGTTGGAAGAGAAGCAAAAAACAAGAGATTGAAGAGATTATTGAACAAAACAAACAACAGGGAGATAGGTATGAAATATGGGTGCAGACCTTAAGGGAAGAGTTTAGAATACTAAGTAAAGAAAATACTCAGGCAGAGGAAAAAGACAAAAATAAAGAAAGCCAACCAAAGGTGTTTAGAAAACAAACATTGGCTTATCCAGTCACTATACAGCAGAAACCAGCAGATGATAATCATACACTGAATTATCATGAAGTTGAATGGCGCCCTGTGGAAGTGCTAGATCTGAGGAAATTTAAGAAAAGTGTTACTAATTTTGGAATGCATTCACCATTTGTAAAACAAATGTTGAATTCCTGGTCAATCAAAAGTAGAGTAATCCCCAAGGATTGGGAGGATATGGCAAAGGCAATATTAGAACCTGGGCCATATTTACAATGGCTATCATGATGGAGAGAAGAGGCTAGAGAGATAGCACACAAGAGCCAGAGATGTTGGTGTTTGTAAGGAATAGCTGTTTGGTGATGGCCAGTATGCTGACACAGAGATACAAGCTATATATAACGAAGAAACCTTAGCATTATGTCACATAGCAGCCTTAAATGCTTGGGACAAGGTTGAGGAATCAGGAAAAAGGCTTGAGCCATTCTCCCAGGTCCAAGTGAAACATTTACTAACTTTTTGCAAAGACTGACTTCAGCTGTGGATAGAAGTATATCAGATCCACTAGCTAGAAAAGCACTAATAGAATCTTTAGCTTTTGAAAATGCTAATACTGAATGCAAAGAGGCAATACGGCCATTAAGAGCAAGATTTGCTCCAATAGACGAATGGATTAGAAATACGATTGATATTAGACCTCATTCACCCAATTTGACCTTGGTAGGAGAAGCTACCTCAAAAGACCTTGGGAGATGTTGTAATTGTGATGGGCGAGATTACTACAGAAGAAATTACCAGGAAAACCAAAATAATTCAAGAAGGGAGCCTATGCTTCCTAGAATATGCAGATGTGGCAAGGGTCATCACTGGTCTGGTGAATGTAGAGCAGTCACAGATGAATGGGGTAATCCTTTATCAAAAAACACCCAAGGGGGCCTCTTGCAGGCCCCAGAACAGGACAGGGATACTCCTCCACAAGAAAATTAAACACCACTGCTCTGGGAATAAACATTAAAAACTTGGACAGTGAGGCCAAAGCAGATTCTATAGATAAATCAAAAAACCAGGAGAACAAAAAACAAATATATTGGCAAACCTCTATAAATGACCAAAGGCCAAAGTTAAAGATAATTTTAAATAATATTGAAATTGAAGGCTTGGTAGATACTTGGGCTGATGTCACAATTATTACTTGTAAATCCTGGCCTCCAAATTGGCCACTTCAAGAGGTGGATATTCAATTCCAAGGAGTTGGGACTTTAAAGTGTTAGATGGCTTAAATGTATAGGACCAGAAGGTCAAATAGGAAAACTTAGACCATACGTGGCCGAGATAGCCATAAACTTATGGGGAAGAGATCTGTTACAACAATGGAAGACCCAGATTAACATCCCCCCAAGTTCTGAGGCAAGCCAAAAAACAGGTAATACTCCTCATAAAGAAGCTAAAATTATTAAAAAATGTCATCAAAAACAGTTTCAGACTGTCCAGGCTGTCCATAAACAAAATACAGCAGAGGCCGTCTTTTCAACTGCCTGTTGGGAAGCCACTGTTAATAAAATTCCCACAGCCTTACCACTAAGGTGGTTGGCTGACCAACCTATTTGGATAGAACAATGGTCTATGAGTAAAGAAAAATTACTGGCACTAGAACAGCTAGTCCTGGAACAGCTGGAGGCTCAACATATAAAGGAGTCCAACAGCCCTTGGAATTCTCCGGTATTTGTCATCAGAAAGAAATCTGACAAATGTAGGATGTTAACAGATCTAAGAGCAATTAACAAAGTTATTCAGCCAATGGGATTATTACAATCTAGAATCCCATTGCCTTCCTTGTTACTTAAAGAATGGCCTATTATAGTGATTGATTTAAAGGATTGCTTTTTCACAATTCCTTTACATGAACATGAAAGGGAAAGGTTTGCTTTCTCAGTACCCACTTTGAATAGAAGCTGTCCAATAAAGAGGTATCACTGGAGGGTCTTACCACAGGGGATGTTAAACAGTCCTACTTTGTGCCAATATTTTGTACAACAACCGTTGGAGGTAATTCATAAGCAGTTTCCTCAATCCATAATTTACCATTATATGGATGATATCTTATTAGTTGATTCAGATGTGAAAACCTTAGAAAATATTTTTGATGAAATACATAGAACTTTGCCTTGTTGGGGATTACAGATTGCTCCTGAAAAGATACAATGAGGAGATTCTATTAATTACCTAGGATATAAAATAGGTCTACAGAAAATTCAACCACAAAAAGTACAAATTAGAAAAAAACAGTTAAGAACTCTTAATGATTTTCAAAAATTGCTGGGAGATGTTAACTGGCTATGGCCTACCCTTGGTTTAGCTACTCAAAAGCTAAGTAACTTATTTCAAACCTTACAGGGTGATAAGGATTTAAATAGTCCAAGAACGTTATAAGCTGAAGCTGAAAAGGAATTGGCTCTGGTAGAAAGGAAATTACAAGATGCATGTATAGACCGTATTGATCCAAAGAGGGCCTGTATTTTGGTTATTTTGCCTTCCACTCATTCTCCCACAGGAATTCTTATGCAGAGGGAGGACTGTATTTTAGAATGGATATTTTTGGCACACAAACAAAATAAAAAACTAAAAACCTACATAGAAAAGGTTTCTGAATTGATCCTAAAAGGAAAAATGAGACTTCGTCAACTGGCTGGAATAGATCCAGCTGAAATTGTGGTGCCCTTTACCAATGCTGAGATTTTGTCATTATGGGCAGACAACGAATATTGGCAGAGCTTGTTGTGAATTTTTGCAAGAAATCAACAATAAATACCCAAAAAGCAAGCGACTACAGTTTATAAAAAAAAACAAAACAAAACAAAAAAAAAAAAACAAAACAATTGGATTCTCCCTCATATAGTAAAAGGAACTCCAATTTCTGGAGCTCCCACATTTTATACAGATGCCAATAAATCAAAAAAGGCAGGTTATAAGTCAGAAAATCTGAGTAAAGTGGTGAAGAGTCCATATGATTCAGTTCAAAAATCAGAATTATAGGCAATTCTCTTGGTATTATCAGATTTTCAGGACTCTCTTAACATAGTCACTGATTCTCAATATGTAGAAAGAGTTGTTCTGCATATAGAAACCACTGATCTAATTCAGGATAATTCAGACTTAACTTCACTGTTCCTTCAATTACAACAAGTAATCAAAAATAGAAATAATCAATTGTATATAATACATGTCAGATCTCATACAGGTTTACCGGGTTCTCTAGCACAAGGCAATGATGAAATTGATCAACTATTGATAGGAAGCATGTTAGAAGCCTCAGAATTTCATAAAAAAACACTATGTTAACAGCAAGGTTTAAAAAGAGAGTTTTCTATCACTTGGCAATAAGCCAAAGAAATTGTGAGAAAATGCCCCAGTTGTTCTTTATATAGCCAAACTCCACTCCCTGAAGGAAGTAACCCTAAAGGTAAGCAAAGAAATGAAATTTGGCAAATGGACGTGGCTTTATTTTACAGAGTTTGGTAAACTAAAAAATGTTCACCATATTATACACATATTCAAGGTTTCAATGGGAAACAGCCTTAAGCTCTGAAAAAGCTGATTCAGTTATTACCCATTTATTAGAAGTGATGGCAATTATGGGCATACCTAAACAAATTAAGACTGATAATGCTACAGCGTATGTCTCTAATAAAATGGAAGGATATTTTACATATTATGAGGTAAAGCATGTCACAGGTATACCTCACAATCCTACTGGTCAAGCAGTTTTTGAAAGATCCAATTGTACTTTAAGGGACATGCTTAACAAACAGAGAGGGGTATTAAAAACCCCCAGAGACAGATTACATAATGCTTTATTGACCTTAAATTTCTTAAATGTTATTGAACAACAAACAACAGCTGCGGAAAGACATTGGGTTATAGAAAAAAAAAAACTGCTGGATTATTTCAGCCTATATATTTCAAAGAAACCCTAACTTCACAGTGGAGAGTGGGGAATGTGTTACACTGGGAAAGAGGTTTTGCTTATGTTCATGCAGAAGAAGAGAAATTATGGGTTCCTTCAAAACTAATAAAAATCAGAAACGAGAGTGGAAGACCTTAGCCACTCAGAAGAGGAGAGAAATCAAGATCAAACGGAACAGGTAACATAAATTGATAATCCCTTTACCTGGAAATACCTCTGAAACTGACAGACATAAAAAATGTCTCCAGCCAGAACTCTATCAATACTTGGCCAATAATTCTTGGCTATACTATCCTCAAAATGTATTATGCTAACCTTTTAATTTGCATAAATAAAATTGGCTTACAGTTTAGTTTCATCCTGCACCTCTCATACATTTATAATTTTAGAACTCTATAATGCTTGTGAGGAATTATATGTTTACAGAACAAAAGAACTAGATGACAGAGATGCTAGAGCAAACCTAACAGAATCATTCTTCAACATGCTGAGAAATTGACACATCTGTTCCAGCATCTTGCATGTTCCAGCATTTTGTTTGTACCTGCCTCAACTTCTTCAACTGTCATTTCACATCAAAGCCTGCTCCGAAAAGAACTTTGAAGAAAGCTACTAATTTTAACTGGTCCAGCATTTTGCACTGTTCCAAAAAGGACTTTTATTAAGCCTGAAATTTCTCAATATTCAAATGTTATTGGACCACAAATGTTATTACTTCCTTAATTAACCATTTTTATTTGGGCCCCCTATAGGATTTCTACATGTCCACAATGTCAGCTAGAAGAAACTCATGAGAATGGCATCCAATTTCCTTTAAAGGGAGTTGGGTATGTTTTTGGTTGATATGGCTACAAAATTTTATTGTCATTGGGAGATGTTTATTATTAATGGTCTTATTCAAAGTGAAACAAGGAATATACAGGGATATTTTATAGAAATAGAAAAAGGATAGATTATTGAATCCACTCAACTTAAAGTTTTATTTGTTATTCACAAATAAGGTTAATTTTAACTCTGGTATAGGATTTTGCATATTGATGCAAAAATAAGTATTTTTAATACATTGGTATAAGCTTTACTATATTGATAGAAAGTCAAAGTTACTTCCAATATTTTAAACTACTATTAAAAGGTGGTTAGGATATTAGGTATACAAGTTAATTGTTATTCAAAGTCATGTCAGACACTAGTTTAATTTATCACAGGAGTATATCTCATAGGTTTGACAGATAAATATGATTTTGTATATAAAGCGATTACATAAAGATAGGTAGTCTTCAAAAACTTCGGAGAATATGGCATTTAAAATGTTCTTATTATTTTAAAGATTCTTTGACAATGAGACAAGTCATTTCCTGGCAGCATCCCACCTACCTGAAAGAAGATAATGAGCATCGAAGAACCTCGATATGAAGATGGCTTCAAATGTGGCAAACAAGCCACTTGGGTAAAGAAAATACCCTCGCTTCACAACAGACAAATTGTGCATAAAATGGGCAAGCTTAAATGCAGGACAAGTCAACTGCCGAACTCTGCCAAGACATGGTAAGCAAGTCCTAAAAACTTACTGCTTCACATATATGTCTGTCCAAATATTCTGAGCCAGAAGGCTGAAGATGATGCTCCAACGTTACAGAGAGTTATGGGTGACTAACTGTTCAGCAGCAAACTGTCTCTGTCAATTTTTTTTTATTTTTTGGAAGCTGCTAACATGCACTTCCTATTTACTCTCATAACTAATTTTATTCCTTCTCAAGTCTCTGATGGGGTTGAAGACCAAATAATTACAGTACCACATTTAAGCTTAAGTTGTTTAGAAATTAAGAAATCTTTTTATGTAGGTAATACCAATAAGGATAAAAGTTAATTTAGGTATAGAATTTTAAACTTATCAAGATAGATAGGATAATCAGACACTTTCTCATAAGATACCCTCTCCATGTGCTAAATACACATGGACAAAACATTGCACATGTAGATCTTACCTAACAGTTTTCATAATTTCATAATTATTGTTGTATTGAAAGAAAAAGAGCCTTTTATTGGACTTGAAGGGGGAAATGTTGGTATAATGTTTTTTTTTATGTATATGCCTTACTCTTGTTAATTCAAATGCTGATTTCCCCACCCTCAACTCTCTGGTTTCAATTTGGATATTGCATTGTGATACTATAAGCATCCTGTCTCAACTCTTGTGTAAACAGGACACAAATAAAGCAACTAGATACAATGTTGTGCAATGGGAGGAGCCAGAGGACAGGAAAAAGGGGAGGAGCTAGAGAACAGGGAGGGGCGAGAAGGAGGAGGAACTGGAGGAGAGGGGTGCACCAAGAGAGCAGAGTGGGAGGAGAGCTTGGAGGACTTGGAGCATGAACCAGACCTAAGATTTCACAAAAAGCAAGTATAATGTGGGAAATCTAAATGTTAGGAAACTGAGGGCGTGGAGGTTTAGGAGGGAGTAAATGTTGCCCAGCATTGTGTTCTAGGTTAACTAAAAACCCAGTCTCTGTGTGGTGATTTGGTTTATAGCTGCTGAGGATTAACAGCAGGGATACCAGAAGTTAAACCCATAGTAAATATTAATAACTTTTTACAACAAATGGCGCCCAACTAATCTAAGAATCCACACCCTTTAAATCATACTTTATCATAATTTGGTAGGGGGAATAAGTTCCCAGTGATGCAAACCAAACTTAAAATCTAAAAACTCCCAGGTCAGTTACTCTCTCTTTAAGAGAGACTCTTAAATAGGCCTTGGAGCAAAAGGCAGCCTACTGTGGGCAGACCTGAGACTTCCCTAACAAAACTAGCTGCCACTACAGTCTAACAGCATGGACAAAATAATAAAACAGGCTTCTTGGAGCTTGGCTGATAATCTATTCTATGGTATTAAGACTGAAATAAAGGAAAGTCTAGAAATTGTAACTATGCTTACATTCATAGTCCTCAATTTAACTTTAATCATTGCATTAGCCTTTTATGTCTTCTCAAAGGCAAAGGCTTTAGAAAAGATACCGAAACAGCACAAAGAACAAATAGAATAATATAAAGAAAAAAATTAAAAGTTGGAAGAGAAGCATAAAAGAAGAGATTCAAGAGATTATTGAACAAAACAAACAACAGGGAGATAGGTATGAAATATGGGTGCAGACCTTAAGAGAAGAGTTTAGAATACTAAGTAAAGATAAGACTCAGGCAGAGGCAAAAGACAAAAATAAAGAAAGCCAACCAAAGGTGTTTAGAAAACAAACATTGGCTTATCCAGTCACTATACAGCAGAAACCAGCAGATGATAATCATCCACTGAATTATCATGAAGCTGAATGGCGCCCTATGGAAGTGCTAGATCTGAGGAAATTTAAAAAAAAGTGTGTTACTAATTTTGGAATGCATTCACCATTTGGAAAAAAATGCTGACTTCCTGGTCAATCAAAAGTAGAGTAATCCCTAAGGATTGGGAGGATATGGCAAAGGCAATATTAGAACCTGGGCCATATTTACAGTGGCTATCATGGTGGAGAGAAGAGGCTAGAGAGATAGCACACAAAAATAGAGCCAGAGGTGTTGGTGTTTCTAAGGAACAGCTGCTTGGTGATGGCCAGTATGCTGACACAGAGATACAAGCTGTATATAAGGAAGAAACCTTAGCATTATGTCACTTAGCAGCCTTAAATGCTTGGGACAAGGTTGAGGAATCAGGAAAAAGGCTTGAGCCATTCTCCCAGGTCCAAGTGAAACATTTACTAACTTTTTGCAAAGATTGACTTCAGCTGTGGATAGAAGTATATCAGATCCACTAGCTAGAAAAGCACTAATAGAATCTTTAGCTTTTGAAAATGATAATACTGAATGCAAAGAGGCAATACGGCCATTAAGAGCAAGATTTGCTCCAATAGATGAATGGATTAGAAATACGATTGATATTAGACCTCATTCACCCAATTTGACCTTGGTAGGAGAAGCTACCTCAAAAGACCTTGGGAGATGTTGTAATTGTGATGGGCGAGATTACTACAGAAGAAATTACCAGGAAAACCAAAATAATTCAAGAAGGGAGCCTATGCTTCCTAGAATATGCAGAAGATGTGGCTAGGGTCACCATTGGCCTAGTGAATGTAGAGCAGTCACATATAAATGGGCTAATCCTTTATCAAAAAACACCCAAGGGGGCCTCTTGCAGGCCCCAGAACAGGACAGGGATACTCCTCCACAAGAAAATTAAACACCACTGCTCTGGGAATAAACATTAAAAACTTAGACAGTGAGGTCAAAGCAGATTGTATAGATAAATCAAAAAACCAGGAGAACAAAAAACAAATATATTGGCAAACCTCTATAAATGACGAAAGGCCAAAGTTAAAGATAATTTTAAATAATATTGAAATTGAAGGCTTGGTAGATACTGGGGCTGATGTCACAATTATTACTTGTAAATCCTGGCCTCCAAATTGGCCACTTCAAGAGGTGGATATTCAATTCCAAGGAGTTGGGACTTTATCTAAAGTGAAACAAAGTGTTAGATGGCTTGAATGTATAGGACCAGAAGGTCAAATAGGAAAACTTAGACCATACGTGGCTGAGATAGGCATAAACTTATGGGGAAGAGATATGTTACAACAATGGAAGACCCAGATTAACATCCCCCCAAGTTCTGAGACAAGCCAAAAAAAAAAAAAAGGTAATGCTCCTCATAAAGAAGCTAAAATTATTAAAAAATGTCATCAAAAACAGTTTCAGACTGTCCAGGCTGTCCATAAACAAAATACAGCAGAGGCTGTCTTTTCAACTGCCTGTTGGGAAGCCACTGTTAATAAAATTCCCACAGCCTTACCACTAAGGTGGTTGGCTGACCAACCTATTTGGATTGAATAATGATCTATGAGCAAAGAAAAATTACTGGCACTAGAACAGCTAGTCCTGGAACAGCTGGAGGCTCAACATATAGAGGAGTCCAACAGCCCTTGGAATTCTCCGGTATTTGTCATCAGAAAGAAATCTGACAAATGGAGGATGTTAACAGATCTACGAGCAATTAGCAAAATTATTCAGCCAATGGGATCGTTACAATGTGGAATCCCCTTTCCTTCCTTGTTACCTAAAGAATGGCCTATTATAGTGATTGATTTAAAGGATTGTTTTTTCACAATTCCTTTACATGAACATGATAGGGAAAGGTTTGCTTTCTCAGTACCCACTTTGAATAGAAGCTGTCCAATAAAGAGGTATCACTGGAGGGTCTTACCACAGGGGATGTTAAACAGTCCTACTTTGTGCCAATATTTTGTACAACAACCGTTGGAGGTAATTCGTAAGCAGTTTCCTCAATCCATAATTTACCACTATATGGATGATATCTTATTAGCTGATTCAGATATGAAAACCTTAGAAAATATTTTTGATAAAATACATAGAACTGTTGGGGATTACAGATTGCTCCTGAAAAGATACAATGAGAAGATTCTATTAATTACCTAGGATATAAAATAGGTCTACAGAAAATTCGACCACAAAAAGTACAAATTAGAAAAAAATAGTTAAGAACTCTTAATGATTTTCAAAAATTGCTGGGAGATATTAACTGGCTATGGCCTACCCTTGGTTTAGCTACTCAAGAGCTAAGTAACTTATTTCAAACCTTACAGGGTGATAAGGATTTAAATAGTCCAAGAACATTATCAGCTGAAGCTGAAAAGGAATTGGCTCTGGTAGAAAGGAAATTACAAAATGCATGTATAGACCGTATTGATCCAAAGAGGGCCTGTATTTTGGTTATTTTGCCCTCCACTCATTCTCCCACAGGAATTCTTATGCAGAGGGAGGACTGTATTTTAGAATGGATATTTTTGGTACACAAACAAAATAAAAAACTAAAAACCTACATAGAAAAGGTTTCTGAATTGATCCTAAAATGAAAAATGAAACTTTGTCAACTGGCTGGAATAGATCCAGCTGAAGTTATGGTGCCCTTTACCAATGCTGAGATTTTGTCATTATGGGCAGACAACGAATATTGGCAAAGAGCTTGTTGTGAATTTTTGGGAGAAATCAACAATAAATACCCAAAAAGCAAGCGACTTCAGTTTATTAAAAAAATCAATTGGATTCTCCCTCATATAGTAAAAGGAACTCCAATTTCTGGAACTCCCACATTTTATACAGATGCCAATAAATCAAAAAAGGCAGGTTATAAGTCAGAAAATCTGAGTAAAGTGTTGGAGAGTCCATATGATTCAGTTCAAAAATCAGAATTATATGCAATTCTCTTGGTGTTATCAGATTTTCAGGACTCTCTTAATATAGTCACTGACTCTCAATATGCAGAAAGAGTTGTTCTGCATATAGAAACTGCTGATCTAATTCAGGATAATTCAGACTTAACTTCACTGTTCCTTCAATTACAACAAGTAATCAGAAATAGAAATAATCAATTGTATATAACACATGTCAGATCTCATACAGGTTTACCAGGTCCTCTAGCACAAGTCAATGATGAAATTGATCAACTATTGATAGGAAGCGTGTTAGAGGCCTCAGAATTTCATAAAAAAAAAAAAAAACACCATGTTAACAGCAAAGGTTTAAAAAGAGAGTTTTCTATCACTTGGCAACAAGCCAAAGAAATTGTGAGAAAATGCCCCAGTTGTTCTTTATATAGCCAAACTCCACTCCCTACAGGAAGTAACCCTAAAGGTAACCAAAGAAATGAAATTTAGCAAATGGATGTGGCTTTATTTTACAGAGTTTGGTAAACTGAAATATGTGCACCATACTAAAAACACATACTCAGGGTTTCAATGGGCAACAGCCTTAAGCTCTAAAAAGGCTGATTCAGTTATTACTCATTTATTAGAAGTGATGGCAATTATGGGCATACCTAAACAAATTAAGGCTGATAATGCTACAGCGTATGTCTCTAATAAAATGGAAGGATTTTTTACATATTACAAGATAAAGCATATCGCAGGTATACCTCACAATCCTACTGGTCAAGCAGTTATTGAAAGGACATGCTTTTACTTTTAAAGCAGTTACTTTAAGGGACATGCTTAACAAACAGAGAGGGGAATTAAAAAACCCCAGAGACAGATTACATAATGCTTTATTGACCTTAAATTTCTTAAATGTTAATGAACAACAAACAACAGCTGCAAAAAGACACTGGGTTATAGAAAAAACTGAGGAATTATTTTAGCCTATATATTTCAAACATACCCTAACTTCACAGTGGAGAGTGGGGAATGTGTTACGCTGGGGAAGAGGTTTTGCTTATGTTCATGCAGGAGAAGAGAAATTATGGGTTCCTTCAAAACTAATAAAAATCAGAAATGACAGTGGAATACCACCAGAAGACCTTAGCCACTCAGAAGAGGAGAGAAATCAAGATCAAACAGAACAGGTAACATAAATTGATAATCCCTTTACCTGGAAATACCTCTGAAACTGACAGACATAAAAAATGTCTCCAGCCAGAACTCCATCAATACTTGGCCAATAATTCTTGGCTATAATATCCTCAAAATGTATTATGCTAACCTTTTAACTTGCATAGATAAAATTGGCTTACAGTTTAGTTTCATCCTGCACCTCTCATACATTTATAATTTTAGAACTCTATAATGCTTGTGAGAAATTATATGTTTGCAGAACAAAAGAACTAGATGACAGAGATGCTAGAACAAACCTAACAGAATCATTCTTCAGCATGCTGAGAAATTGACACATCTGTTCCAGCATGTTGCATGTTCCAGCATTCTGTTTGTACTTGCCTCAACTTCTTCAACTGTCATTTCACATCAAAGCCTGCTCCCAAAAGAACTTTGAAGAAAGCTACTAATTTTAACTGGTCCAGCATTTTGGACTGTTCCAAAAAGGACTTTTATTAAGCCTGAAATTTCTCAACATTCAAATGTTATTGGACCACAAATGTTATTACTTGCTTAATTAACCATTTTTATTTGGGCCCCCTATAGGATTTCTACATGTCCACAATGTCAGCTAGAAGAAACTCATGAGAACGTCATCCAATTTCCTTTAAAGGGAGTTGGGTATGTTTTTGGTTGTTTGATATGGCTACAAAATTTTATTGTCATTGGGAGATGTTTATTATTAATGGTCTTATTCAAAGTGAAACAAGGAATATACAGGGATATTTTATAGAAATAGAAAAAGGGTAGATTATTGAATCTACTCAACTTAAGGTTTTATTTGTTATTAACAAATAAGGTTAATTTTAACTCTGGTATAGGATTTTGCATATTGATGCAAAAATAAGTATTTTTAATACATTGGTATAAGCTTTACTATATTGATAGAAAGTCAGGGTTACTTCCAGTACTTTTAAACTATTATTAAAAGGTGGTTAGGATATTAGGTATACAAGTTAACTGTTAGTCAAAGTCATGTCAGACACTAGTTTAATTTATCACAGGAGTATATCTCGTAGGTTTGACAGATAAATATGATTTTGTATATAAAGCAATTACATAAAGATAGGTAGTCTTCAAAAACTTCAGAGAATATGGCATTTAAAATGTTCTTATTATTTTAAAGATTCTTTGACAATGAGACAAGTCATTTCCTGGCAGCACCCCACCTACCTCAAAGAAGATAATGAGCATGGAAGAACCTCCTTATGGAGATGGCTTCAAATGTGGCAAACAAGCCATTCGGGTAAAGAAAATACCCTTGCTTCACAACAGACAAATTCCGCATAAAATGGGCAAGCTTAAATGCAGGACAAGTCGACTGCCGAACTCTGCCAAGACAGGGTAAGCAAGTCCTAAAAAGTTCCCGCTTCACGTATATGTCTTTCAAAATATTCTGAGCCAGAAGGCTGAAGATGATGTTCCAACGTTATAGAGTTATGGGTGACTAACTGTTCAGCAGCAAACTGTCTCTGTCAATTTTTTATTTTTTGGAAGCTGCTAACATGCACTTCCTATTTACTCTCATAACTAATTTTATTCCTTCTCAAGTCTCTTATGGGGTTGAAGACCAAATAATTATGGTACCACATTTAAGCTTAAGTTGTTTAGAAATTAAGAAATCTTTTTATATAGGTAATACCAATAAGGATAAAAGTTAATTTAGGTATAGAATTTTAAACTTATCAAGATAGATAGAATAATCAGACATTTTCTCCTAAGATACCCTCTCCATGTGCTAAATACCCATGGACTAAACATTGCACATGTAGATCTTACCTCACAGTTTTCATAATTTCATAATTATTGTTGTATTGAAAGAAAAAGAGCCTTTTATTGGACTTAAAGGGGGAAATGTTGGTATAATGTTTTTTTTTAAATGTATATGCCTTACCCTTGTTAATTCAAATGCTGATTTCCCCACCCCCAACTCTCTGGTTTCAATTTGTATATTGCATTGTGATACTCACTATAAGCATCCTGTCTCAACTCTTGTGTAAACAGGACACAAATAAAGCAACTAGATACAATGTTGTGCAATGGGAAGAGCCAGAGGACAGGAAAGAGGGGAGGAGCTAGAGAACAGGGAGGGGTGAGAAGGAGGAGGAGCTCAAAGAGTGCACCTGGAGAGCAGAGTGGGAGGAGAGCTTGGAGGACTTGGAGCATGAACCAGACCTAAGAATTCACAAAAAGCAAGTAGAATGTGGGAAATCTAAATGTTAGGAAACTGAGGGCATGGAGGTTTAGGAGGGAGTAAATGTTGCCCAGCATTGTGTTCTAGGTTAACTAAAAACCCAGTCTCTGTGTGGTGATTTGGTTTATAGCTGCTGAGGATTAACAGCAGGGATACCAGAAGTTAAACCCATAGTAAATATTAATAACTTTTTACAACAAAGTACAGTAAAATGCTCATTTTATGTCATTACAATAGTAATTATAAATTTATGAAAACTATTAGGTAAATTCTACATGTGCAATGTCCAGTCCATGTGTAGTTAGCAACTTAGGAGAAATTATCCAATTAGCCTATCAATCTTGACAAGTTCAGATTTCTAAACATAAATTAACTTTTATCCTCATTGGCATTTCTTAAATGAAAGCATTTTTAAATTTCTAAACAACTTAAGCTTTTTTGTGGCCCTATAAGCTGTTTCGTATAGCTATTTGGGATCATCAGAGACTTGAGAAGAAATAAAATTAGTTACTAGATTAAATATGAAGTGCATGTTAGCAGCTTCCAAAAATTAAAAATTGACAGAAACAATTTGTTTCCTGAAGACATCCATAACTCTCTGTAATGTTGGATCATTATCTCCAGCACTCTGGCTCAGAATATTTGACAGACATATATGTGAAGGACGAACTATTTAGGACTTGCTTGCCATGTCTTGGCGGAGTCAGGCAAAGGTATAATATCTCAATGCTATGATAACAGCCCAGTGTTATGATATCACAATGGTATTATGACATCACATTTGTATGAAACCTCAATGCTATCATGACATGATTTTGGAACATTATAAAAAAGGAATTTTGACATCACATTGCTATAACAATATCACAATACTATTATGATAAGATATTTTATGACATCACAAGGGAATTATGAAATCACAGTGCTATTATGACACAACAGTGCTATTATGCCATCACAAAAGGATGATATTTCAATACAAGAGAAGGCTGCCCACTCTCCATATCTCTTTAACATAGTACTTGAAGTCCTAGCCAGAGCAATGAGACAACTAAAGGAGATTAAGGGGATACAAATCGGAAAGGAACAGGTCAAAGTGTCACTATTTGCAGATGATATGATCGTATAAATGAGCGACCCCAAAAATTCAACCAGAGAACTCCTTCTTCTGATAAACACCTTCAGCAAAGGATACAAAATCAACTCAAAAAAATCAGAAGCCTTCCTGTATACCAAAGACAAAAGGGCCGAGAAAAAAAAATAAGGGAAGCAACACCCTTCAC
Source organism: Meriones unguiculatus (assembly GCF_030254825.1). Taxonomy (NCBI): domain Eukaryota; kingdom Metazoa; phylum Chordata; class Mammalia; order Rodentia; family Muridae; genus Meriones; species Meriones unguiculatus. The sequence goes on from NW_026843709.1 coordinate 10,406,792, forward strand.
AATAGCCATTAATAACATAAAGTACCTTGGGGTGACTCTAACCAAGCAACTGAAAGACCTGTTTGAGAAAAATTTCAAATCTCTGAAGAAAGAAATAGAAGAAGATATCAAAAGATGGAAAGACCTCCCATACTCATGGATTTGTAGGATTAACATTGTGAAAATGGCCATCCTGCCAAAAGCAATCTACAGATTCAATCCAATTCCCATCAAAATACCATCACAATTCTTTTAAAAATTCTCAGCTTCATATGGTGAAACAAAAAACCCAGGATCTCCACAACGATCCTGTACAACAAGAGATCATCTGGATGTATCTCCATCCCGAATCTCAAGCTGATCTATAGAGCAATAGTAATAAAAACTACATGGTATTGGCATAGAAACACAGAGGAGGACCAATGGAACTGAACAGAAGACCCAGAAATTAACCCACACACCCATGAATACTTAATTTTTGACAAAGAAGCCAAGAACATTCAATGGAAAAAGGACAGCATCTTCAACAAATGGTGCTGTTCCAACTGGAAGTCTACATGCAGAAAAATAAAATGTCACCATGCACAAGAGTAAAGTCCAAGTGGATCAAAGACCTCAAAATAAAAGCAGATATTGTAAATCCGTTACAAGAAAAAGTGGGTAAGAGCCTAGAACTCATTGACACAGGAGACTACTTTCTGAATATTAAAACACCAACAGCACAGGCTCAATGAGCGACAATCAATAAAAGGGACCTCATGAAATTGAAAAGTTTCTGTAACGCAAAAGATACTGTCATCAGAACAAAACGACAAACTGCAGACTGGGAAAGGATCTTCACCAACCCTATCCCTGACAGAGGGCTGATATCCAGAACATAAAAAGAACTAAAGAAGTTAAAAGGCCATAAATCAAGTGATCCAATTAAAATTTGGGGTATGGAGCTAAACAGAGAATTCTCTGTAGAGAAATATAGAATGGCAGAGAAACACTTAAAGAGATGTTCAACATCCTTAGGCATCAGGGAAATGCAAATCAAAATGAGCCTGAGATTTCACCTCACATGCATGAGAATGACTAAGATGAGTAACTCAAGAGACAACACATGCTGGAGAGGTTGTGGAGAAAGAGGAACCCGCTTCCATTGCTGGTCAGAATGTAAACTGGCAAAACCACTTTGGAAGTCAATCTAGTGCTTTCTCAGACAATGAGGAAGAGTACTTCCTCAAGATCCAGCTCTAACACTCCTTGGCATGTACCCAAAATTTGCTCAAGTACATAACAAGGATATTTGCTCAACCATATTTGAAGCAGCTTTATTTGTAATAGCCATAACCTGGAAACAACCTAGATGTCCCTCAACGGAGTAATGGATGCAGAAATTGTGATACTTTTACACAATGGAACACTACTCAGCGATCAAAACCAAGGAAATTATGAAGTTTGCAGGCAAAGGGTGTGATCTAGAAAAGATCATTCCAAGTAAATTATTCCTGAAGGAGAAAGACAAACATGGTATATACTCACTTATATAGACCTACAAGATATGATGAACATAATGAAATCTATACATCTATATAAGATAAACAAAAAAGTGGACCTGGGGTAAGATCATCAACCCTCAGTTAGAAAGACAAATGGTATGTGCATTGGATGTATGACAGGATTCTACCACAGAAAGCATCTGAAAGAATATATCTAACAGTGTTTCAAAACAGATACTCATAACCAAACCTTTGGCAGAAGGGGAGTTAGTATGACATGGAAAGGACAGGAGCTCCACAAGGATGAAATATCTCTGGGCACAGGGGTCTTTTCTGAGACTGACATTCCACCAAAGACCATGTATGGATATAACTTAGAACCTATGCTTGGATAAAAGCCTGTGGTAGCTCAGTAACCAATTGGTTTCCCATAGTAAGAGGAACAGAGACAATTCTGACAGGAACTCAATGGCAGGCTTTTTGACCTCCCCACACCCCAAGGGAGGAACACTCCTGTTGGGCCACAGAAGAAGACTCTGGAGATATCTGGTAAACCAGGGTCAGATGAAAGGGGAGGAAGTCCTCCCCAATCAGTGGACTTGGAAAGGGCCAAGGAGGATATGAGAGAGGGAGGGTGGGATTGGGAGGGAATAAGGAATACCTTGGATTCAGAGTTAATAAAATGTAACTTATAATAATAAAAAATTAAATTAAAAATAAATCACAATTGTATTATGACATCATAATGTTATTATGACATCACAATGCTATAATGACATGACGATGGGATTATGACATCACAATTATATCATTGTTCACAAAGGTATTACTTCATGATAGTAGCACATTACATTTCTATGATGACATCACAATGCTATGATGACCTCAAAATTGTGTCAAGACTTTCCAATGGTATTATGACATCATAATGTTATGATTTCATCACAGTGTTATTATTACATGATTGTGTTATGTCATCACAATAGAATTATGACTTTACAATTCTATTATGACTTCACAAAGGTATGAATTTACACTGATATTAGGATATCTCAATGCTATGATGACATTAAAGTGGTATTATGCTCTCATAAGCATGTTTGGACTTCACAGAACTATGATGACATTACAATACTATTATGACATCACAATAGTATTTTGACTTCACATTATTATTATGATATTACCATGCTATTATAACATCATGACATGATTGTGGTATGATATCACAATGGAATTATGACGTTACAATGCTATTACAACTTCACAAAGGTATGACTTCACAATGATATTAGGACATCACAATGATTTGATGACATCAAAATGCTATTAAAATATCACAATTCTATTATGAACTCACAAAGGTATTACAACATCACAATTTTATTTTGATATGATTATGACATCCCAATGGAATTATGATATTACAATGCTTTTACAACTTCACAATGGCATAACCTAACAATGATATTAGGATATCTCAATGCTATGATGACATCATAATAATATGGCTTCAAAATTTTGTGACATTTCAAAGCTATTATGAGAGCAGAATGATATGACATCAGAATTTTATTATGACATCTAATAATATTTCAATATCACGATGCTAATATGACATTAAATGCAAAGATCACATCATTGTATAATATCACAATGGAATTATGACATCACAATGGTATTATGACTTCATTATGATATTCTGACATCACAATATTATGATGAAATACAATGGAATTATATCATAAATATGCTCTTATGATATCTCAATGCAATGATGACATCATATGTTATATGACATCACAATCCTATGATGACTTTCCAATGCTATGATGATATACCAATGGTATTATACATTAAAATTGTATGATATCTCAATGGTATTAATAGATTACAGCATTATTCTGACTTCACAATGGTATTATGATTTCAGAATGCTATTATGACATCACAATACTATCATTTATATACAATGGTAATATCATGTCACAAAGCAATTTTGCCATCCCAATGATATGACATCACAAAGCTATTATGACTTCATAATGGCATTATGACATCACAATGCTATTATAACATCCCAGTGTTATCATTATATAACAATGCAATCATGACATCACAATGATGTGATGACATCGCAATACTAGTATTTCTTACAAAGTTTTAAGGACACCACAGTGCTATAATGACCTCAAAATGCTATTATGACACCACAATACCTCATGATATCACAATTCCCTTCTGACCCCACAGTAGTATGACATTACAATGCTATGATGACATCATAATGCTATTTTTGTTTTATAACCAGATGACTTCACAATGGTATTAAAACCTTACAATGCTATGAAGAGATCGCAATGCTATGATGACAACACAATACTATTATTTCATCACAATGCTTTGATGACATCACAGTGCTACTATGATATCGAATTGTATTTTGACATCACAATACTATGATGATATCACAATGCTTTTATGACATCACAATGATATGATATCACAGTAGATTTATGATACCACAATAGTATGACATTAGAATGCTATGGTGACATCACTATCTTATTATGACATAACAATTGTATTATGATATCACCATGCTATTATGATATCACAATGCAATGATAACATCAAATTGCTTTTATAATATCACAATGGTATCACATAACAGTTCTATGATGAAATCACATTGGTATTATGACATCACAATTTTATTATGCCATTCCAATGGTAATATTACATCACATTGTTGTCATGAGATCCCAATGCAATTATGTTATCATTATGATATGACATTACAGTGGAGTTATGACATCATGTTATTATGACTTCACAATGGTATTCTTACATCATATAAGTATTATGACATCCCAATGGTTTTATGATTTTATAATGGTATTATGACCTCACAATAGTATTATGACATCCCAAGGGAATTATGATTTCACCATGTTATTATAATATCAGAATGTTATTATGACAGCAAAATTTAAGTAATATGAACTAAAGATAATTGGTACCAGGGCTGGAAATGTGGCTCAGAGTTTAAAATCTTTGGATATATATATATATATATATATATATATATATATATATATATATAATATGATATATATATAAAATTAGTAAATAAATTTTTGGTACAAAGTTCTTTTGGAATATATACAATTTACCCTTGTTCATTCAAATGCTGCTTTCAGTCCCCCACTCTCTAGTTTCAATCCAGAAATTGCACTATGGTGCTTATTCTATGCATCACCTGTCTCAAATTTGTTTAAACATGCCACAATTTGTTCTCTGTATTTTCAATAAAACAACCAGATGCACTGCTGAGTAATGGAGAGGATAGGGTGGGACATCCTGTTCCATAGTGGGAGGAAGAAAAAGGAAGCAGGGAAAGAGTGGTGGAGAATGAGCAGGAGAGCTATTGGAACCATGTGGATGATGGACCCTACCGGCAAAATACCTGTATAATGAGTGAAATATGGATGTTAGGAATGTATATGGGCTTGGAGGTTTAGGATGGAATAAATACTGCCCAGCATTGTGCTCTAGGTTAATTAAATAAATCCCAGTCTCTTTACTGTGATTTGGGTATACAGCTGGTTTCTGAATAACCTCTGCTCATTTCAAAGTCATAGTTTGGGAAATTTCAGATCCAAAACCAAAGTAGGAGACTTCCTTTCATTTAAGTCATTCTCCTTAATTCCACACAATTTTAAAGCTTCCCTACTTATGAAGCTGTCCAATTAAATTAACATTAAAGTTTCATTTCCTACCTGACATTGTCACAGAGGTAAACAGGAGGAAAGGTGTATGATATGGTTAAAGGGATGAGATAAAGGATTGTTAGTTTTCACAAGAAAAAGTCATATATACACAATATCAGATATACTGGACACTGAGGAAAGTTTGTTTATTCATCTCCATGGAATCCTCAAGAATTCCTCAGGTGTTGATTAGCTGAGATCGAAAATGATGTCATGAAATTGGTGAAAGGCAGGAAGAGATACAGGAGCCAAGTATTAAAGGGGTCAACAGGAGAGCCTGCTTGAGAGAAAGCCTGAGCAGCCCTACATGCCTCAATTTGGGAAGCTGAAAGCACAAACATAGAGATGACATTTCCTGTGTCCAAGTCTCTTATTTCAGGGAAAGTGTCACATATTTCTTTTTCTTTCAAGTGGTCATTACTGAAGTCACCTGTCCTTGTCAACATTCATGTTATGAGAGACTCCATTATTATTTGTTAAATGCACAGATATGTCCTCAGTCAGTGAATTACATACTGTGAAAATGCTCTTTGAATAAAAACAGTTTCATTGGTAGCTAGCTTGTATTTTTAGAAAGACTATCCAGGATGTCCTATCACAAAGCAGTCATATTTCTGGAATCCTTCAGCATAACTGTGATTGTTTCACAGCCACAGTCAGAGAGAGTGATACAGAGAGAAAAAAAGGAGAAAGAATTAGATATGCAGATTCAGATGGAGAGAGGGAGAACAACTGAATCAAAGATATAAAGTGACAGAGATCAAGAGACAGATTCTCCATTTATCTGGACACTTTCATTGACATATCAACATCAAAGCACACCCTATTATAATATAACTCCAATAGGAATATTATTATCTCACAAGGCCGTACCTCCTAATCCTTCACAGATATTTCCTCACTGGGGACTCCACACTTAAATAGATGATCTTCACATTTACATTGCATTTCAAATCACCAGGAAATGGAAGAAGATGGAGAGACTTCTAGGCTAAAAGAACATAGATATCCTATTAGTTTGTCATTCAATAAAATGATTAAACTCCCAGCAACTTTCAAGCTCTAAAGAACAGGACTGACAATCGCCTTTGGAGAAAATGTGAACTATTTTCATAACTGAATATTATTCTGCCAAGAAAATACCCTCATGATATTTCAGGCAAATGGATGGAACCAGGCAAAATCATACTGGTTAAAATAACTAAAATGCAGAAAGATAAATATTGTGTGTATTTACTTATTAGGAGGTTTCCTAATAGTGGGGGATAAAGTTCCAATAAGCCTTCTATTTTGATCAAATCAGTATTCCACTAGAGGAATAGAGTGGCAGTGAACTTAGTTGTTGGGCAAGTTCATCTTATAGAAATTGTCAAGCAAACCAGGCTGTTGTTATATAATATGTTGCTCTCTGCCCTCAACTGATCTATCAGTGGCATGTACTTGTATCCACAGAGATATTTCCTTCTGCATCAAATGGAATTGCATATAGAGACACACAACCTGAAATTATGTAGAGAGAGAGATCTTAAAACATACAGTACAAAATGGGATTTCCTATGAAATTCTCATTTCCCTCAGATATCTCGGAAGCCTGCAGGATAGGGGGCAGGAAGAGTGTCATAAGTAGGGGGAATTGAGGACACCATGAGAACAATGTACAGAGAATCAGGCAGCAGAGGAAGATGCAGCCAGACTAGATGAGACCTGATAAGCTAGGGTCAGATTGAAGGGGGAGGATGTTCAACACCTATCTGTGAACTAGAAAAAGGGCATAGAAGAAGTCTGGGGGGGGGTGCTGAAAGGAGAAGAGTGAGGGGGCAGCAGAAGGGGATACAATGTGAACAAATCATAATAAATACATAACAAACACTGTGATCAAGGTGATGAATTATAGAGCACTTCAGGACTGATGGTCTTCTTCCTGGTGGTGCCTGTGTGTGGAATGGATGAATTGCATTTTCTTTACGTAAGTTGGCACGAAGACTCCATCATGTTTTAATGAGTATATGAACAACACATACTTCAATTGATGTATTTTAGAGAAAAATAAATTATGTGTGACACATGGGTAGGAATTTGAACCTGGATCAATAGAATAGGTGTAATGTATATTATATGAGATATCCAAATAAGAAAAATAATAATATGTTGACAAATTTAACAATAACCTTTAATATGGAGAAAAGATTCTGCTAAAGTTGGGCAGAGTTTAACTTTGTAAGGCATTTGTTCCAGGAACTCATTATGTAGCAGAGAATTCTAGCCATGAACTAGTATTCACCCAGCTCCCTGAGACCCAATGAGATCACCTGACACCTCTGAAGGAGCAGTCCTGGCACTACCACTACATTTAAAGGGTTTGCCTAGGGGACCTGAGCATAAATCACATCGGATCTTGTTTCCTTGGCATATAACAGGGACACATTTCTCTGTCCTTAAGGCACAGTTTTACCTGTAAACCCCAGGAACAGGAGAATTCCCAACTCACTACTGAATAGAACACAGCTGCCAATCCAGCCAGGTCAGAGAAGGCAACCCTACTCATAGAGGGTTGGTAACACTAGTGTGGAATAGCACCAGTTGTCAAATAGTTTATTGCCCCCCAGGTATCCTCTTATATACACCTATGTTTCTCTGTTTCAGGCAAAGCAGTCCCAGTAATTGTATAGTTTCTTTCTCTTTTCCCTACTCTTAAAGGCTCAGTACCCAAGAGAACCCTAGATCCTGCCAGCCTCTTATATCAATAAGAACGTGAAGGTACATTCAGTGAGTACATGAATAATGCTCAGTTTAAAGTCACACCTAGGAAATTTAAGATCCAAGACTACTGTAGGAGACCAGCTTGTCATTTGGTACATTCCTCTTATTCTCATGACACATTGACCCTTCCCTACTTAGGATGCTGTCCAATTAAATAAACATTAAATTTCATTTTATACCTGACATTGTCACATAAGCAAACAGGATGTAAAGGTGTGGGATCTGGATAAAAGGATGGCATAAAGGTTTGTTGGGTTTCACAAGAAAAAGTCACATATGCATTGGATCAGAGATACTAGACTTGATGAAAGTTTGTTTACCCATCTCCATGGAAATCTCAAGATTCTCTCAGGTGCAGGTTGGCTGAGGGGGAGAATGATGTGATGAAACAGGTGAAAGCTGAGCTTGAGTCTGGCGCCTTAGACTACTCGGCCATCCTGACACCGGAGTGGACGCAGGACTAGCCACAGGATTATCAACATGGATTGCTGCAGCCATGAATCATCTGAAGGAATGGGCGGGCATGGGAGTGTTAGCAGGCCTTCTGGTGTTGGTCTCCTTGGTTTGCCTGTGGTATATATGCAAGATTAGAGTCTCACAACAGTGTGATGCAGCCATGATCATTCAGACCTTTACAGCCATTGAAGCAGGACATTCTCCCCAAGCATGGTTGGATACCATAAAAAGCTAAAATGATACGCTCAGGATGCGAGGCTAAGCACTGCACTCAGGGTCAGCTGCTTTGGACCCAGAGAAGAGCATGTCTGATTGCATGCGGGTTGATGCCCCAGGTCCCCCCTCTGAGAAAAAGGTATCAGACGGGTCTGATGCTCTTTGGGTGGATGACACCTAAATGAACATCTGTACAAAGTCCCAATTTATTTCTAATATCAGAGATCAGACCTCTACTCTTGCCTGATGCGTCTAAAACAAAAAGGGGGAACTGTAGAGAGCTGCGGAATGCTATGCCTTAAAGATGGAGCTGGTTTCCGCTTTCCACCTTCCTGATGGTGAGTGCTCTCTGTCACGAACAACTCCACATTTGGCTAAGGCCGAGGATCTGGCTTGCTTCCATGTATGTGGACCTATCTGCATTGCCCCCGTGGCACGCCTGGGTTGGCTACCCAGAGGCTATTTAAGCTGTGGGCTGGCTTTCCCCAGGGTCCGAGGATTGTTCAATGTTCCTGAATAAACTGCATTGAGAAAAAAAAAAAGAAGTAGGAGAAAACTAAAAAAATAAATAAATAAATAAATAAATAATAAATAAATAAAAAGAGTAGAGTTGGTCCTGGAAAAAAAAAAAAAAAAAAGAAATAGGTGAAAGCCAGAAAGAATTTCTGGAACCAGTAATTAAAAAGTCAAAGTGGACTGTTTGCTTGAGAGAAAGGTAGAGAAGTCCTACATGCCTCAATTTGGGTAACTGAAAGCACACAGCCCAGAGATGACAGTTCCTGTGACCAAGACCATTTTTCTTTCTTTTTATTTATTTTTTAAACTTATTTTTTATTATTTTATAAATTACACTTTATGCACTTTGTATCCCCCCCATAAGCCCCTCCCTCCTCACTTCCTGGTCCCACCCTCCCTTCTCCTTCTTTATGCATGCCCCTCTCCAAATCCACTAATAGGGAGATCCTCCTCTCTTTCGTTCTGATCTTAGTCTATGAGATCTCATCAGGAGAGGCTACATTGTAATCTTTTGCCTGGTAAGGCTGCTCTCCCCTTAGGAGTAGGTGATGTGTCACATATTTTTTTATATTTGATTTTTTTAATTTTTATGAATTATACTTTATTTACTTTGTCTCCCCCCATAAACTACTTCCTCCTCTCCCAATCCTACCTTCCCTCCCCCATATTGATGCATGCCCCTCCCCAAGTCCATTAATAGGGAAGGAATTCCCCTCCTTACATCTAGTCCTAGTCAATCAGATCTCATTAGGAGTGGTTTCTTTGTCTTCTCTGGTTTGGTAAGGCTGCTTCCCATCAGGGAGAGGTGTTCAAAGATCAGGCTAATCAGTTAATGTCAGAGGCATTTCCTGTTCCTATTACTGTGGAACCCACTTGGACACTGAACTGCCATGGGCTACATCTGTGCAGAGATTCTAGGTTATCTCTATGTGTGGTACTTGGTTGTATCATGAGGTCAGGAATGAAACCTGTGCTCAGATTTTTTCTTTCTGTTGCTCTAATTGTAGAGTTCCTGTCCTCTCCAGATCTTTGTATTTCCCACTTCGTTCATTAGATTCTATACACCCTGTCTAACAGTTGGCAATAAGTCTCAGCATGTGCTTTGATAGTTTGCAGGGAAAACCTCTCAGAGGCCTTCTCTGGCAGGCTCCTAACTTGTTCCCTGTTTTCTCCTTCTTCATATGTTCATCCTCTTTGCATTTCCGGAAGGTGATTGAGAATTTTAGCAGAGTCCTCATTCTTGATTAGTTTCCTTAGGTCTAGAGATTTTAATAGGTTTATCCTATATTATACGTCTATATAAGTGAGTGTATACCATGTGTATCTTTCTGTTTCTTTGATAGCTCACTCAGGATGATCCTTTTTAGTTCCCTCCATTTAACTGCAAATTTCATGATTTCCTTGTTTTTTATTACTGAATAATATTCCATTGTGTATATGTACCACTATTTCTGTATCAATTTTTCAGTTGGGACAGCATCTGTTTTTTTTTTTTTTTTTTTTTTTTTTTTTTCCAGGTTCTGGCTATTACAAATAAAGCTGCTACAAACATGGTTGAGCAAATTTCCTTATTGTTTACTTGAGCCTCTTGGAAATATGCCTAGAGGTGGATAGGTGAATCTTGAGGAAGTGCTATTCCTAGTTGTCTGATAAAGCACCAGATTGATTTCCAGAGTGGTTGTACAGGTTTACATTCCTTCTAGCAGGGGAAAAAGGTTCCCACTTGTCCAGAATCCCTCCAGCATGTGTGAGTTTTGATCTTGGCCATTCTGATGTGTGTAAAGTGAAATATCAGGGTCTTTTTGATTTCTATTTCCCTGATGGCTATTGATGTTGAGCATTTCTTTAAGTGTTTATCTGCAATTTGATATTCCTCTAGTGAGAATTCTCTGTTTAGCTCTGTTCCCCAATTTTTAATTGGACTTGATTTGTTACTTTTCTACATCTTTAGTTTTTTATATATTCTGGATAATAACCCTCTCTCATCAACAAAGACGGTTGATGAAGATTCTTTCCCAATCTGTATGAATTCCTTTTGTTTTGATGACAGTGTCCTTTGCTTTACAGAAGCTTTCAATTTTATTTGGTCCCATTTCCTGATTTTTGCTCTAAGAGTGTTGGTGTTCTGTTCAGTAAGTTATTTCCTGTACCAAAGTGTTCAAGGCTCTTTCCCACTTTTTCTTCTAAATGATTTAATGTGTCTTGTTTTATGTTGAGGTCTTTGATCCACTTGGACAATAGTTTTGTGCAGGGTGATAAGTATGGCTCTATTTGCATTTTTCTACATGTGGATATCCGGTTAGACCAGCACGATTTGTTGAAGATGCTATCTCTAATCCATTGTATGGTTTTGTCATCTTTGTCAAAATTCAGGTGTCCAAAATTGTGTGAGTTTATCTCTGGGTTTTCTATTTGGGTCCATTGACCCACTATTCTGTTTCTATGCCAGTATTCCATGCAGTTTTTAGTATTGTAGCTCCATAGTAAAGCTTGAGGTCAGGCATGGGGATAACTTCAGAAGATCTTTTATTGTAGATTATTGTTTCTGAAATTCTGGGTTTCTTGTTTACCCATATGAAGTGGAGAATTTATCTTTCAAGGTCTATAAAGAATTGTTTTGGTAATTTGATGTCTATTGCATTGAATCTGTAGAAGGCTTTTGTTAAGATGACCATTTTTACAATGTTAAGCCTGCCAACACATGAGCATGGGAGATCTTTCCATCCTCTGATAACTTCTTCTAATACTTTTATCAGAGAATTGATTTTTTTTTCATACAAGTCTTTGACTTGCTTGGTTAGGGTCATACCAAGGTACTTTATGTCTTTTACCAAGTAGAGGAACACATCAAAGACATCATCCACTATCACCAAGTAGGCTTCATCCCAGGTATTCAGGGGTGTTTCAACATACAGAAACCCATCAGTGTGATCTACCATATTAAAAAAATAAAAAAAAATACCCACATGATAGTCTTCTTAGATGTTGAAAAAGCACTTGACTAATTTCAGTATCCATTCATGGTTAAAGTACTGGAGAGATAAGGGATACTAGGCACATATCTAAATGTAGTAAAGGCAATATATAGCAAGCCTATAGCTAACACCAAGCTGAAAGGGAGAGAATGCAATCACACTGAAATAAGGACTAGCAAAGCTGCCCACTCTCTCCATATCTCTTTAACAGAGTTCTGGAATCCTTGCTAAGATAATTGAAGGAGATCAAGGACATACAAATCAGAAATGAAGAAGTCAAAGTATCATTATTTGCAGATTATATGATACTATACCTGAAGGACTATAAAATTATACCAGGGAATTCCTACAGCTGATAAACACCTTCAGCAAAATTGCCTGATACCATATTAACTCAAAAAAATCAATAGCCCTCCTGTATACAAAAGATAAAAGGGCTGAAAAGAAATTAGAGAAACAAAGTAAATTATATTATAAAATAAGGCCATACCTCCTAACTCTAATCAGACATTTCCTTGTTAGGGACTCCACATGTAAATAGAGTAGCCCCAAGGAACATTTCAATTCAAATCATGAGGAAGTAGAAGAAGATGTGGGAATTCTAGGCTAAAAAAAACATTGTTATCGTGAATGTTTATCATTAATACAATGTTAATGTTCCAGCAACTTCCAAGTTCTAAAGTACAGGAGTGACAATCTCTTTTGGGGAAAATATGGAGTATTTCCATAATGGAGTAATATTCAGATAAGAAAATGACATCATGATATTTTTGGCAAATGTATGAAACCAGGAAAAATCATCCTGGTTGAAGTGACTAAAATGTAGAAAGACAAATATAGTATGTATTCACTTATTAGGAGGTCTCCTGATAGTTGGGGATTAAGTTCCAATAATCCATCTATTGTGACCAAACCAGTCTTCCACTAGGGAGATTGGATTGTAGTTAACTGAGATGTTGGGCCAGTGCCTCCTACAGAAATTGTGGGAGGCTGTTGTTATTAAAATATGTTGCTTTCTACACTCAACTGATAGATAAGTGCCATGTTCTTGGATCCACAAGTATGCCTCCTTCTGTATCAAATGGGATTGTGGAGACCCACAGTCTGATATTATGCACAGAGTGATGTTATAACACCCAGATCTAAATAGGATTTTGTAATGAAATTCTATCTCTCTTCTGAGCTCCAGGAAGCCTGCAGGAGAGGAGGAAGGAAGACTGTCATAAGTAGAGGGAATTGAGGACACAAGGAGGAAAATGCCCTGAGAATCAGGCCACAGAGGAAGATAATAGAGCCAACCTTGATGAGGCCTGATAAGCTATGGTCAGATAGAAGTGTGAGGATGACCTTCCCTATCACAAAACTAGAAAAAGGACCTAGGGATAGAAGGAGGAGGGTGGGTGGGAGTGGAAGGAGAAGAGGGAGAGGGAAACAGTAGTATTACAAAGTGAACAATTCAGAATAAATATATACATAAGAAAATCTGTGACCAAGTTGATGAAGTATAGAGCTTTTCAGGACTGATGACTTCTTCTTGGCAGTGGTGACAGTGTGTGGCAAGGATGAACTCAATTTTCTTTAAGGAACTTGGCACTGAGAATCTGATCAGGTTCCAATGAGTATATAAACAACACTTACTTCCACTGATGTATTAAAAATATTAGTGTGACACATAGGTAGGAATTTGGACCTGGGTGCAATGGAAAAGGAGTGTAATACATGTAATATGAAATTCCAACAATCAATAAATACAATATGTTTTTATCATACAGGTCTTTCAGTTGCTTGGTGAGAGTCATTCTGAGGTACTTTATTTTATTAATGGCTATAGTGAAGGGTGATGTTTTCCTAATTGCTTTGACTTAATTTTCTATCCAGCCACTTTGCTGAAGTTGTTTATCAGCTGAAGGTGTTCTCTGGTTGAATTTTTCGGGTCGCTCATGTAAAATCTCATACCATCTGCAAATACTGAAACTTTGACCAATTCCTTTCAAATTTGTACTCCCTTGATCTCCTTTAGTTGTCTTCCACTAGCTAGGCTTTCAAGTGCTATATTGAAGAGATAGAGAGAGAGTGTTCAGCTTTGTCTTGTCCCTGATTTCAGTGGGATTTGTTTAAGTTTCTCTCAATTGATTTTGATGTTGGCTATAGGCTTGTTGTATATTGCCTTTACTATGTTTAGGTACTTGCCTTGTATCTGTGATCTCTCTAAGAATTTAAGCATGAATGGGCATTGGATAGTGTCAAAAGTTTTTTTAGCATTTAAGGAGATAATCATGTGGTTTTCTCCTTCATTTTGTTTATGTGGTAGATCACATTGATGGATTTCCATATATTGTACCTTCCTTGAATGCCTGGGATGAAGCAAACTTGTCATAGTGGATGATATCTTTTATGTGTTCTTAGATTTGGTTTGTCAGTATTTTATTGAGTATTTTTGTCTCAGTGTTCATAGGAGAGATAGGTTTGAAGTTTTCTTTTTGTGATTGGTCTTTGTGTGGTTTCGGTATCTGGGTGACTGTGGCTTCATAGAATGAGTTTGGTAATGATTCTTCTGTTTATATTTTGTGGAATTATTTGAGGAGTTTTGGTGTTAACTCTTCTTTGAAAGTCTGGTAGAATTCTGCACTGAATCCATTTGGCCCCAGGCCCTTTTTTGGAGGGAAGACTTTTAATGACTGCTTCAATTTCCTTGGGGGATTTAGGGCTATTCAGTCTTTCTACTGATGTTGACTTAATGTTGTTAAATTGAATCTATCAAGAAAATCGTCCATTTCTTTAAGATTTTCAAATTTTGTGGCATATAGGCTTTTGTAGTATGACATAATGATTGTTTGCATTTCCTCAGTGTCTGTAGTTATGTCACCCTCTTCATCTCTGATTTTGCTCTTTTGGATAGATTCTTTCTGCTTTTTAGTTAGTTTGGCTAAGGGTTTGTCTATCTTGTTGATTTTCTCAAAGAACCAGCTTTTTGTTTCATTGATTTTTTGAATCATTTTATTTTTTTCTAATTGATTAATTTCAGCCCTGAGTTTGATAATTTCCAGCTGTCTGCTCCTCTTGGGTGTATATGCATCTCCCCCCCCCCCCAGGGTTTTCAATTGGGCCATTAATTTGTTTGTATGTGATGTTACAAATTTCTTCTTGAAGGCACTTAGTGCTATGAATTTTCATCTGAGCACTGCTTTCAATGCATCCCATAAATTTGGGTATGTTGTGCCTTCATTTTCATTTAATTCTAGAAAATCTTTAATTTCTTTATTTGTTCCTTAACCCAGATGTCATTGAGTAGCATGTTATTCAGTTTCCATGTGCATGTAGGTTTTTTGATATTTCCATTGTTGTTGAACTCCAGCTTTAGTCCATGGTGGTTGGATAGAATACAAGGGATTATGTCAATCTTCTTCTATCAGTTGAGGCTTGCTTTGTGATAAACTATATGGTCTATTTTGGAGAAGTTTTCATGAGCTGCTGAAAAGAAGCTATACCCTTTTAAGTTTGGGTGAAAAGTTATGTAGACATCTATTAGGTCCATTTGATTTAGTGACTCCGTAAGTGCCTTTATTTCCCTATTTGGTTTCTGTCTAGTTGATCTGTCCCTTGGTGAGAGTGGTGTGTTGAAGTCTTCCACTAGTAAGGTATTACAATCAATGTGTGATTTAAGCTTTAATAATGTTTCATTTATGAATGCAGGCTCTCCTGTATTTGGGGCATACACATTCAAAATTGTCATGTCCTCTTCATGGATTTTTTCCTTTGATGAAAATGTAGTGCCCTTCCTTATATTTTTTTGATTAATTTTGGGTTGAAAGTCTATTTTATTAGATATTAGGATAGCTACTCCAGCTTGTTTTCTGGATCCATTTGCTTGAAAAACCTTTTTCCAGTCCTTTACACTGAGGTGGTGTTTATGTTTGTTGTATAGGTGTGTTTCTTAAATGCAACAGAATGCTGGATTTATTTCTGCAACCATTTTGTTAAACTGTATCTTTTTTTATTGGCTAGTTGAGTCCATTAATGCTGATAGATAGTAATGACCAATGAATATTACTTTCTTTTGATGTGGAAGATCACCTTGTCATTTGGTACCTTTCCCTTAATTCCACATCACATTGAAGCTTCCTTTCTTAGCAAGCTGTCCAATTAAATAAACACTAAACTTTTGTTTTCATACTGACATTGTCACAGAGGTAAACAGTAGTAAAGTTGTGGGATCATGATAATGGGGTGAGATAAAGGCTTGTACAATTTCACAAGAAAAAGTCACATGTGCACAGAATCAGAGATACTGGACACTGAGGAAATTTTGTTTACTCATCTCCATGCAACCCTCAAGATTCTATCAGGTGCTGATGGGCTGAGATTTAGATTGATGTCATGAAACAGTTAAAAGCCAGTAAGTGCTTCTGGAGGCAGTTTTTAAAAGGACCAAATAGACAGCCTTCTTGAGAGAAAAGCTGAGTAGCCCTACATGCTACTCATTTCTTGGCAACTGAAAGAACAGAACACAGAGATGATATTTCCTGTTTCTAAGACTCTTAGTTCAGCAAAAGTGTCAAATATTTGTTTCAAGTAGTCATTAATAAAATCACGTTTCTTGACATGTGAGTTTCCCATTATCCTAGATTCTATTATTATTTGATAAATGAACAGATATGTCCTCAATCAGTGAACTACTTACTGTGAAAATGATCCCTGACCAAGACAAATCTTCCAACAAAATCATTTAATTTGTAGCTTGCTTATATTTTTACAGAGACATTCCCTGATGTCATGTCATCCAGAAGTCAAATTTTTGTAGTCCTTCAGCAGAACTGAGAGCTTTTCATACTAAAACACAAGTGGCAGGTAGAGAGAGGGACACAGAGAGAAAGAGCTAGATAGATGGATTGAGAAGTAGAGAGACTGAGACCAACAGAAAGAGAGATATAAATTGACAGAAACTGAGACCCCTAGACTCCCTTCTGTCTGGTCACTTCTATTGGCCTATCAACCTCCATGCATACCTTCCTATAATATAACTCAAAATGAATTATATTTTTCATATTTATTTTATAATTTTCATTTTTATTAATTACAATTTGTTTATTTTCTATCTCTCTATAAACTCCTCATGTCTCCTCTCTCCATCCCACCTTTCTAGTCAATCAGATCTCATCAGGAGTGGTTTCTTTATCTTTTTTGTGGCTTGGTAAGGCTGCTCCCTCATCCAAGTGAGGTGATCAATGAGCAGGCCAATCACTTCATATCAGAGGCAGACTGTGTTCCCATTACTGTGGAACCCACTTGGACACTGAACTGCCATAGGCTACATCTGTGCAGGGGTTATAGGTTATCTCCATGCATGGTAATTGGCTGGAACATTAGTCTCAGGAAAGAACCATATGCTCAGATTCTTTGGTTCTGTTGCTCTCCTTGTGGATCTCTTGTCCTCTCCATATCTCACTATTTTCCCCTTCTTTATTAGATTACATGCACACTGTCCAACAGTTGGCCATAAGTCTCAGCATCTGCTTTGATAGTCTGCAGGGCAGAGCCTCTCAGAGGCTCTGTGTCCAGCTCCTAACTTATCCCTGTTTTCTCCTTCTTCTGATGTCCATCCTCTTTGTCTTTTGGGATCGGGATTTAGCATTTTAACCAGAGTCCTCCCTCTTGAAAAGTTTCTTTAGACATACAGATTTCATTAGGTTTATCCTATATTATATGTCTGTATGAGTGAGTGTATACCATGTGTGTCTTTCTGCTTCATGGACAGATCAATGATCTTTAATATTTTCCAAACTTTACCTGCACATTTCATGATATACTGTTTTTTTTTTCCTGAGTAATATTGATGATTGAGCAAGCAGTCATCTTGCTATAGTCCTTCACCAGAACTGAGAGCTTTATATACTGAACAACAAGCATCTGAAGAGAGAGGGAGACAGCCAGAGACAGAGACAGAGAAAGAGTTAGAGATACAGGTTCAGAAATATAGAGACTGAGATCAACAGAAACATAGGTATTAAGTGACTGAAACCTAGACACAGAGACTCCATTCTGCTGGTCACTTTCATTGTCATCTCAACCTCAAAGCACACCTCCCATATGTAACTATATTATATTATATTATATTATATTATATTATATTATGTTATGTTATGTTATGTTATGTTATGTTATGTTATGTCATGTCATGTCATGTCATGTCATGTCATGTCATATCATATCATATCATATCATATTATTCTATACTATAGAATTATATTATCTAACAAGGCCATATCGCCCAACCATTCCCAAACATTCCCTCTTTGGGGACTAATCATATAAATAGATGAGCTTCAAGGGGACAATGTAATTCAAACACCAGGGAATGGAAGAAATTGAAGGGACTTCTAGGCTAGAGACCATAGTTATCCTGATATTTTATATTCAATACAATGATTAAACTCCCTGTAATTTTGAAGTACTAAAGAACAAGCCTGACAATCTCCTTTGTGGAAAATGTGGAATATCTACATGACAGAGAATTATTCAGCTGAGAAAATGGCATCATGATACTTTCAGGCAAATGAATGGAACCAGAAAAAATCACCCTGGGTGAAGTAATTAAAATGCAGAAAGAAAAAAATAGTATGTATTCATTTATTAGGAAGTCTTCTAATAGTGGGAGTTAAAGGTACAGTAGGACATCTATTGTGACCAAACCAGTCTTCCACTAGAGGGACTGATGGCAGTTAACTGAGATGCTGGGCCTGAGTGGTTCTATAAAAATTGTAAAGCAATGCAGGATGTTGTTATTAAAATATGTTGCTCCATGCTCTAAAATGTTTGATTAGTGACATGTTCTTTTATCCATGGAAACATTTGTTCAGCATCAAGTGGGTTTGCCTACAGAGGCTCAAAGTCTGATACTATGGAGAGAGAGAACTTAAAATACCCAGCTCTAATTGGGGTTTTCCTATGAAATTCTTCCTCCCCTCAGAGTGCTGGGAAGCCTGTGGGAGAGGAGGCAGGAAGAGTGTCATAAGTAGAAGGAATTGAGGAAACATGGAGAACAATGCCGTGAGAATCAGGCCACAGAAGAAGATGATGCAGCCACCCTTGATGAGACCTGATAAGCTATGGTCAGTTAGAAAGGGGAGTAATACCTATCCTATCAGGGAACTGAAGAAAGGGCATAGGACAAGGGTCAAATAGAAAAGGAAAGAGGACTTACCCTCTCACAGGAATGGAGAAAGGACCTAGGGTTGGAGAAGGAGTATAAATGGGACTGGGAGGAGATGAGGGAGGGGACTCCATTTGGGAATGAAAGCCAACAAATCCTAATAATTAAAAACATATGAAAACCTATGATCAAGCGGATGAGTATACAGCTCTTCAAGATTGATGGCTTCTTCTTGAGGGTGGTGCCAGGGTGTGGCAAGGATGGACTCAGGTTTCTTTAAGGGAGTTGGCACCGAGACTCTGATCATGTTCTAATAAGTATATGAACCACACATACATCAATTGAAATATTTTAAAGAAAAAATATTTTAGTTTGATACATGGGTAGGAATATGAACCTGGCAGTAATGGAATAGCAGTGTAATGTATGTATTATGAAATTTCCAAATATTCAATAAAAATAATATGTTGAAAATTTTACAATGACTTTTAACATGGAGAAAAGATTCCTCTAAGGATAGAGTTTTACTTTGTAAGACACGCTTTCCATTATTTCATTATGAATTAGTGGTTACCCAGCTACCTCAGACCACATGAGCTCAGGTGGCATCTATGAACAAACAGTCCTAGCACAAACACTACATAGAGTGAACATAGAGTCCTTCACCAGAACTGAGAGCTTTATATACTGAACCACAAGCAGCAGATAGAGAGAGGGAGACAGCCAGAGACAGAGAAAGAGAAAGAGTTAGAGAGGGTTTGTCTGGAGCACCAATGAAGGAAAACACAGCTGTTCTTGTGTCCTAGGCACATACATGGACCCATTTCACAATCCTGAAGGTCCAGTTTTAACTGTAAACCCAGGACCAGGAGGGTTCCTCACTGACCACAGAGTGGGACACAGCTGCCAATCCAGCCAGATGACCCAAGGCAACCAGGTCAAAGAAGGTTGGAAACACAAGTGTGGAAGAGCACAAGCTGTCAAATAGTTAATTGCCCCTCAGTTTTCCTTTTACATAGAAAGATCTTTCTCTGAACCAGACAAAGAAGTCCCAGGAATTGTTTTGTTTCAGTCTCTTTAGCTGTTCTTACTGACTCAATACCACAGGGAACCACAGACTCTGCCAGCCTACTATATCAATAAGAATGTAAAGTTACATTTAATGAGTACACCTGTAACTGCTCAGTTCAAGGTCACAACCTAGGAAATTTCAGAACCAAGACCACAATAGGAGACCAGCTTTTCATTTAGTACATAAACCTAAATCCAAATGAAATTGAAAATTTCCTACTTTGGAAGTTATCTAATTAAATAAACATTAAAGTTTCATTTCCAACCTGACATTGTCACAGAGGTTACTAGGAGTTAATTTGTGGGATCTGGATAAAGGGATGATATAAGGGCATGTCGAGTTTCACAAGAAAAAGTAACTTGTGCACAGGATCAGAGATACTGGACACTGAAATTTTCTTTACTCATTTCCATGGAAACCTAAGATTCTCTCATGTGCTGATTGGCTGAGAGGCAAAACAATGTAATGAAACAGGTGAAATCCAGAATGATTGTCAGGAGCCAATTATTAAAAGGCCTAAGGAGACATCCTTCCTCCTCTGCACAGCAGCACAGTGGACTTGTCTTTCTCTACACAGACATAACTGCCTGGGGACTGCAGCCACTGGGGCAGAGCTCCAAACCCGTTAGCAGCAGGCAAAAGCCAGCAGTACGTGTCCCTGGGTCCCAGATTTGCTTGGCGGCTGTACCATCCTCCCAGGCCCCGAGTCTGATAGATGCCATCCTATCTCCGCAGCATCGCTATCACTGAAGGTACAGCCCGCCCAATCCCACAGTGACAGAGAATATGCTATATACTCACCAAAACCAGGCAGAAACGCCATACAGCCTAGACACAACAGGCGCTGGGCCTCCCAAGCTTGGAGAGCACAGTGAAGAGACCCCAGGACTTCCCAGAAAGCATCGGGACTAGCGACCCAGTCTCCAGATACAGCGGGACTTGGTGGCAGAGCAGCACTGAGCTGGCGGGGCACAACAGCCCTCCAGTTTAAGACTAACCCGGGCCAAACCAGAGAACAGAGAGCCTGGTTATGCTGATCCCTACTGACGTGACCACCCTGAAATCTCCAGCTGCAGCAAGACCTCAGAACCTGGCAGTGACAGCAGCACAGAACTGGCTGAGCACATCAAAAAAGCAGGGCCAAACCAGAGAGCACAGAGCCTGGAAACCACCATCTCTGCCAAGTGACCTGCTGTAAGTGAGTGCACCCTTGAGAATCTGCAGATCCCCAGATCCTGGGTCCTTCTAAAACAAAAGCCAGGCATTGAACACCCTCCCACCCACATAACCACTTTGGGAAACAGAGGGGCACTAGGGACATTGAAGTTCCTGCTCTGTGGATCTAATTGAGGAGTTAAGGCAGTTAATGCCAAAAATTGCGCTGCGATCATCACTAGCACCTGCGACATATACAGTGCAGAGCCCCTCCCACACACTCAAGGGTTCAACATTAACCATCACTCTGTCCCTCGAGACACACGTCCACGCACACTTACACATACACACATGCTTGTATTTGCCCCATTTGCACCTGTGTACTTTCCTACCACAGGTACAGCTAGTCCTCAGCAGACGCTGAGAGTTCTCAGCTTCCTGAAGAACTCTTCAGACTCCAGGGAGAGACAGTACCAGTCTGATCTGCAGAATTCAAAAACAAACAGGGAAGGTTTCAGATAAGCCAATGGTCAGGGGTAGGCGAAAGAACACTTCCAACATAAATCAGGACATCATGACTTCACCAGCAAACCCCAAAATCGATGGATTCTCCAATTCAGCAGAAGCACAGGAAAATGATTTTAAAGCCATGATTGCCCAATTATTTGAGGCTCATAAGGAAGAAATGACCAAATCTTTCAAAGAGTTGGCTAGTCAATTGGAGCTAAAGAAAGAATAGACAAAATCCTTAAAGAAACACAGGCAAACATAGACAAACAAATAGATACACAAGTAGAGGAAAAATCTGTGGCATATAAAAAGGAAATGAACAAAGAAATAGAGGCCATTGTAGAGAGACAGGAATCCAAATTCAAACACATTAAAGAAATGGTGCAAGGCATGAAAACAGAATTAGAATCAATAAAGAAAACACAAAATGAGAAAACCCTTGAGCTGGAGAACTTGGAGAAAAGATCAGGAACCACAAAAGTAAGCATCACCAACAGAATACAAGAGATGAAAGAGAGAATCTCTGGAGCTGAAGACACACTTGCAGAAATGGATACTTCCCTCAAAGAAAAAGTAAAATCAGAAAAGTTCCAATCACAAAATATCCAAGAAATCAAGGATGCTATGAAAAGACAAAATCTAAGAATAATAGGAATTCATGAAAAAGAAGACTCCAAGTTCCAAGGTCCAGAAAATGTTTTCAAGAAAATCATAGAAGAAAATGTTCCCAACTTAAAGAAAGAGATGTCCATAAATATGCAAGAGGCCTACAGAACACAAAATAGACTAGACCAGAAAAGAAACACGTCATGTCACATCATAGTCAAAACACTAAATCTACAGAGCAAAGAAAAGATATTAAAAGCCGCAAGGGAAAAAGGCCCACTAACATATGAAGGTAGACCTATCAGAATCACACCGGACTTCTCATCAGAAACTATGAATGCCAGAAGGGCCTGGGCAAGTATCATAGAGACTCTAAGAGATCACAAATGTCAACCCAGACTACTATACCCTGCAAAAATTTCAATCAACATAGATTGAGAAAACAAAATTTTCCATGACAAAACTAAATTTACGCAATATCTACACAGCAAACCAAACCTACAGAAGAAACTAGCAGGAAAACTCCAATCCAAAGAAAACAAATTCACCCAAGAAAACAGGGCATACAGATAATACAGATAAGGTGAAAAGAAAACAAGCAATGAAACAAGGTTAGATCACCGACTCCATTACAAAAGGAACGAACATGCATTGGTCACTATTATCTATCAATATCAATGGACTCAACTCAAGAATAAAAAGACACAGGCTAACAGAATGGTTATGGAAACAGGATGCAACATTCTGTTGCATCCAAGAAACACACCTATGCAACAAAGATAAACACTACCTCAGAGGAAAGGGCTGGAAAACTGTTTTTCAATCAATGGTTCCAGAAAACAAGGTGGAATAGCCATCCTAATATCTAATAAAATAGACTTTCAACCCAAGTTAATGAAAAAAGATAAGGAGGGCCACTATATTCTCATCAAAGGAAAAATACACCAAGAGGACATCACAATCTTGAATATCTGCCCCAAATACAAGAGCACCTACATTCGTAAATGAAACATTATTAAAGATTAAATCATACATTGATCCTAATACCTTAATAGTGGGAGACTTCAACACTCCACTCTCTCCAAGGGACAGATCAACTATACAGACACCAAATAGGGAAATAAAAGCACTCACAGAGACCCTAAATCAAATGGACCTAATAGACATTTACAGATCGTTTCACCCAAACTCAAAAGAGTACACCTTCTTTTCAGCACCACATGGAACCTTCTCCAAAATAGACCATATAGTGGGTCACAAAGCAAGCCTCAACAGATACGAAAGGATTGAAATAATCCCTTGTATACTATCTGACCACCATGGACTAAAGCTAGACATCAGCAACAACAGAAACAACAAAAAGCTGACACGCACATGGAAACTGAACAACTTAATAATCAATGACAGCTGGGTTAAGGAAGAAATAAAGAAAGAAATTAAGACTTCCTAGAATTCAATGAAAAGGAAGGCACAACATACCCGAATTTATGGGACACATTGAAAGTAGTGCTCAGAGGAAAATTTATAGCACTAAGTGCCAACAAGAAGAAATTCGTAACATCACATACAAACAACTTAATGGCCCAACTGAAAAACCTAGAAAAAAAAAAAAAAGCAGATACACCCAAGAGGAGCAGACAGGTGGAAATAATCAAACTAAGGGCTGAAATCAATCAATTAGAAACAAATAAAACTATCCAAAGAATAAATGAAACAAAAAGCTGGTTCTTTGAGAAAATCAACAAGATAGACAAACCCTTAGCCAAACTAACTAAAAAGCAGAGAGAAACTACCAAATCAGCAAAATCAGAAATGAAAATGGGGACATAATCACAGACACTGAAAGCCTATATGCCACAAAATTTGAAAATCTAAATGAAATGGATAATTTTCTTGATAGATTCCATTTACCAAAACTAAGATAAGATCAGGTAGAAAGACTGAATAGCCCTATATTTCCCAAGGAAATCAAAGCAGTCCATAACAGTCTCCCCTCCAAAAAAAGCCCTGGACTAGATGGCTTCAGCACAGAATTCTACAAGACCTTCAAAGAAGTGCTAATTCCAATTCTCCTCAAACTATTCCACAAAATAGAAACAGAAGGAATACCACCAAACTCATTCTATGAAGCCACAGTCACCTTGATACCTAAACCACACAAAGATCCAACAAAAAAAAATGAACTTCAGACTTATCTCTCTTATGAACATTGATGCAAAAATACTCAATAAAATACTTGCAAACCGAATCCAAGAACATATAAAAGATATCATCCACCATGACCAAGTAGGCTTCATCCCAGGCACACAACATACAGAAATCCATCAATGTAATCCACCACATAAACAAACTGAAGGAGAAAAACCACATGATCATCTCCTTAGATGCCAAAAAATCATTTGACAAAGTCCAACACCCATTCATGTTTAAAGTCTTGGAGAGATCCGGGATACAAGGCACATACCGAAAGATAGTAAAGGCAATATGCAGCAAGCCTATAGCTAACATGAAACTCAATGGAGAGAAACTTAAATCAATCCCACTGAAATCAGGGACAAGACAAGGCTGCCCATTGTCTCCATATCTCTTCAACACAGTACTTGAAGTCCTAGCCAGAGCAATAAGACAACTAAAGGAGATCAAGGGGATACAAATCGGGAAGGAAGAGGTCAAAGTGTCACTATTTGCAGATGATATGATAGTATACATGAACGACCCCAAAAATTCAACCAGAGAACTCCTTCAGCTGATAAACACCTTCAGCAAAGTGGCAGGATACAAAATCAACTCAAAAAAATCAGAAGCCCTCCTGTATACCAAAGACAGAAAGGCTGAGAAAGAAATTAGGGAAACAACACCCTTCACAATAGCCACTAGTAACATAAAGTACCTTGGGGTGACTCAAACCAAGGAAGTAAAAGACCTGTTTGAGAAAAACTTCAAGTCTCTGAAGAAAGAAATCGAAGAAGATATCAGAAGATGGAAAGATCTCTCATGCTCATGAATTGGTAGGATTAACATTGTGAAAATGGCCATCCTGCCAAAAGCAATCTACAGATTCAATGCAATTCCAATCAAAATACCAACTCAATTCTTTACAGACCTTGAAAAAAAGATTCTCAGCTTCATATGGAGAAACAAAAAACCCAGAATCTCCTAAATGATCCTGTACAACAACAGATCATCTGGAGGTATCTCTATCTCTGATCTCAAGCTATACTACAGGGCAACAGTAGTAAAAACTGCATGGTACTGGCATAGAAACAGAAAGGAGGATCAATGGAACTGCATAGAAGACCCGGAAATAAACCCACACACCTATGAATACTCGATATTTGACAAAGAAGCCAAATCCATTTAATGGAAAAGAGACAGCATCTTCAACAAATGGTGCTGGACCAACTGGATGTCTACATGCAGAAAAATGAAAATAGATCCATATTTATCACCCTGCAGAAAACTAAAGTTAAAGTGGACCAAGGACCTCAACGAAAAACCAGATACTCTAAACCAATTGGAAAAAAAATTGGGGAACAGCCTACAACTCATTGGCACAGGAGACAACTTCCTGAACAGAACACCAACAGCACAGACTCTAAGAGCAACAATAAATTAATGGGACCTCATGAAACTGAAAAGCTTCTGTAAAGCAAAGGACACTGTCATCAAAACAAAACGACTGCCTACAGATTGGGAAAGAATCTTCATTCACCCTTTATCTGACAGAGGACTAATATGCAGTATATACAAATAGCTAAAGAAGCTGAAAAGTAGCAAACCAAGTAATCCAATTAAAAAATGGCAAACAGAGCTAAACAGAGAATTCTCGACAGAGGAATATCTAAAGGCAGAGAAACACTTAACGAAATGCTCATCCTCATTAGCCATCCGGGAAATGCAAATCAAAACGACCCTGAGATATCACCTTACACCCATCAGAATGGCCAAGATGAAAAACTCAAGTGACAACACATGCTGGAGAGGTTGTGGAGAAAGGGGAACCCTCCTCCACTGCTGGTGGGAATGTAAACTGGTACAACCACTCTGGAAAACTATTGGCGCTTTCTAAGACAAATAGGAACAGTGCTTTCTTAAGACCCAGCTATACCACTGCTAGGTATATACCCAAAGTTTGCTCAAGTACACAAAAGGAATACTTGCTCAACCCTGTTTATAGCAGCTTTATTTGTAATAGCCAGAACCTGGAAACCACCCAGATGTCCATCAACGGAAGAATGGGTACAGAAATTGTGGTATTTCTAGACAATGGAATATTACTCAGCAATCAAAAAGGAGGAAATCATTAAATTTGCAAGCAAATGGTGGGATCTAGAAAAGATCATTCTGAGTGAAATATCTCAGAAGGAGAAAGACAAACACGGTATATACTCACTTATATAGACCTATAAGATATGATAAACATAAGGAAATCTAAACACCTAAAAAAGATAATCAAGAGAGCAGACATGGGTTAAGATGATCAATCCTCGTTTAGAAAGACAGATGGGATGTGCATTGAATGTATGACAGGAGTCTACTGAGCGCATCTGAAAGACTCTAACTAGCAGTGTTTTCAAAGCAAAGACTCACAACCAAACCTTTGGCAGAGTACAGGAAATCATAAGATTGGGAGTTAGTCTGATACAGAAAGGATAGGAGCTCCACAAGGACCAAATATATCTGGGCACAGGGTCTTTTCTGAGACTGACATTCAACCAAGGACCGTGTATGGATATAACCTAGAACCTCTGCTCAGATGTAGCCTGTGGTAGCTCAGTAACCAATTGGTTTCCCAAAGTGAGGGGAACACGGACTATTTCTAACAGGAACTCAATGACTGGCTCTTTGGCCTCCCCATCCCCCAAGGGAGGAGCAGTCCTGTTAGGCCACAAAGGAGGGCTTTGCAGCCAGTCCTAAAGATACCTGATAAAATAGGATCAGATGAATGGGGAGGAGGTCCCCCCTATCAGTGGACTTGGAAAGGGGTAAGGTGGAGATGAGGGAGGGAGGGAGGGGTTGGGAGGGAATGAACGATCGGGACACGGCTGGGATACAGAGTAAATAAAATGTAACTGATAAGAGAAAATAAAATTTAAAAAAAAAAGTAAACTAGCACAGCTATTATGGATGACATATGGAGATTCTTTACAAAATTAAGTTCAGAAATGCCAGATGATCAAGCAATCTAAATACTGTGTAGGTACTCATAGGAAATTAAACTAGTATGTCAAAGCGATATCCTTACCATCATATTTGTTGCGGCATTATCTACAACTGCCAAGTATGAAAATAAATGTAAGAATCCATCATCCAATGAATAGGTAATGAAAATGTGAAATACTTTGTACAAATTTAATGCTACTCATCCCTAAAAAGGCTTGTAGTGCTTATACTATCTGTGAGAAATCACTGCTCTATGAAGTAACATGAGCCAGATATCTGAGGGTTTGCTCATTTTGTTTTTTTATCATAGAATTTGAGAGTAGACTGTGGTGCCAGCAAACAGAGAGTATCTGGGAAGGAAAAGAAAGGAATGTGTTCATAAAATTAAGCAACTTGCTGGTTGATAAGAATAAGTAGTTATGGTGTCTTATTGCTCAGAAGCTTGGTGGAAAATTATGATGATATCTTTTTTAAAAGACTAGAAGGAAGGAGTTTGAATTCTGTCAAAATGAAGAAAAGTAAATGTTTGAGGGGAGACACATATTAGCTTATTTACACAATCTATACATGTGTACAGAATATAGTGGGACACACCATTATATACACAATTTGTATTTTTGTGTCAGTTAAAAGAAACTTAAAATCAAGTCAGGAAAATAAAAGCAAATTATTCTTGAGGATTAGTGAGAAATGTAGATATAAATGCATAGTAAAATGTAGACTAATATGAACATTGGTCTAATAATTCTATATAGTTTATGAAATAAAAATATCTTGAATATGGTTGATTAATGTAATATCTCTAAATGCATCAAAAGGCTTCAGCTTTTTAACTTTCTGACTAAGAACTGCACACATTCCTTTTCCCTATTTGACATTTTTTGTTTGCCTGTTTTATTACTAAATAGAACACTCACTCTGAACAATACAAATAATCACTAATAACTTTAAAGAAAAAATATATTTAGACCAAAACCTGGAACTTAGTTTCATTATTTGAGACTTGGAAGCTTATTGTTTATGTATTTAAATTACCATATTAGTTACTTATTCAACGTCACATATCTTTATTCTTATATACATATGAATGTATACAAAAAGGCAAAGTGTTAAAATAATTCAGTGATTAATGAAATGAGGTTTCAACTAGACAGTAACAGCACTGGAGGCAACTGTAAATTTGACGTTGTTTTCTTTAGCAGTCACTCTGATGCATCTGAGCTTTAGAATTGAAGAATGGGCACACAATAGACTTTATTTTGGTATTAGCCTCCATCTTGTAATTGACCTAGCTCTCACCTCAGAACCTGAAAAACATGTTTGTACTTGCAGGAAAATATACTATTCCAGAAATAGTGTGCCCACCCTGACACCAATCAGGAAACAAGTCAAAATGACTGTTGTCTTTGTGGTTGCTAAAATAATTATATGTTTTCCTTGTGTTTGCCAAAATATTACTCCAACTTGCCTTTAACCAATCACTATGTAACAAGCTTGCTCTTGTTAAATCTCACCCAATCATGTAACCTCCAAGTCTGGAAGCCCCTTCCCCTTGCTAAAAACCCAATAGGCTAGGGACCTTGGCGTCTGACTATGGTGTCAGTTCATGCTGGGAGTCCAAGCCTAAATCCGAAATAAAGGCTCTTTGCTTTTGCAGATGAAAAAAAAAGGGCCTAAGTGTACAGAGTCCTTGAGAGACAGGCTGTGCAGCTGAAAGCACATAATACATAGATGACAGTTCCTAAGTCCAAGAGTCTTACTTCAGGAAAAGTGTGACATATTTCTTTCAAGTGGTCATTAATAAAGTCACATGTCCTTGACATGTGAGTTTCATGTTAACATAGATTCCATTGTTATTTGTTAAATACACAGATATATCATCAATCAGTGAATTACTTACTATGAAAATGTTGCTTTACCAAGGCAAATCTTTGAACAAAAAGCATTTAATTGTGACCTTGCTTATATTTATACAGAGAACATCCCTGATGTCACATCACCAAGTAGTCAACTTGCTGTAAGCTTGAGCAGAACTGAGAGCTTTTTATACTCAACCACAAATGTTAGGCAGAGAGAGGGAGACTGAGAGAAAAAGAAAGAGCTAGAGAGAGATATTCAGAAATAGAGAGATCAAGACCAAAAGAAACAAAGATAAAAATTGACAGAGTCTGAGAGATAGAGACTGCATTCTGTCTTTCATTGGCATATCAACCTCAAAGCACACCCTTCCATAATGTAACTCCAATAGTAATTATATTATCCAACAAGGCCATACCTACTAACCCTTTCCAGATTTTCCTCACTGGGGATTAAATATGTAAATACATGAGCTTCCAGGGGACATTGCAATCTGAATTACCAGGAAATGGAAAAAGATGTAGGGACTTCCAGGCTAAAAGAACATAGTTTGTCATTCAATACAATGATTAAAGTCCCAGTAACCTCCAAACTATAGAGAAGATGAGTAATATTCTCCTTTGGGGAAAATGGAATGTTTGCATATTAGAGTATTATTCAGCTAAGAAAAGAACATCATTTTTTTGTTGTTGTTGTTTTTGTTTTTCAGGCAAATGGATGAAACCAGGAAAAATTAATCAGTGTGAAGTAACTAAAATGTGTAGAAAGACAAATATGGTATATATTCACTTATTAGAGGTCTCCTAATAGTGAGGGATAAAGTTCCAATAGGCTATCTATTGTGAACAAACCATTCTTAAAATAGGGGTATTGGTTGGCTGTTAATTGAGTTTTGGAGCCAGGTCATCATATGGAAATTTTCAAACAAACCCAGCTGTTGTTATTAAGATATGTTGCTCTCTGCCCTCAACTGATAGATCAGTGTCATGTTCTTGTATCCTCAGAGATGTTTCTTTCTGCATCATTTGGGATTACTTACACAGTCCAATATTATGCACAGAGAGAACTTAAAACACCCAGCATTAAATGGGCTTTCCCTATGAAATTATACCTCCTCTCAGAGCTCTGGGAAGCCTGCAAGAGAAGAAGCAAGAAGAGTGTCTTAAGTAGAGGGAACTAGGACACTTTGCCCTGAGAATCAGGGAGCAGGATATGATTATGAAGACAGCCTTCATGAGACCTGAAAAGCTAGGGTCAGATAGAAGGGGGAGGAGGACCACCCCTATGTGGGTAATTATAGAAAGGCATAGGGGTTGAAGACGTAGGGTGGGTGGAACTGAAAGGATAAGAGGGAGGGGACAACAGAGGAGATACAAAGTGAACACATCATAATAAATAAATATATAATTATAACTGTGATCATGGCGATAAAGTATAGAGCTTTTCAGGATTAATGGCTTCTTCTTGTGGGTGGTTCCAGGGTTCAGCAATGCTGAGCACAGTTTTCCTTAAAGGACTTGGCACTGAGACTCTGATCATGTTCCAATGAGTAGATGAACAACACATACTTCAACTGGTGTATTTTAAAGAAAAAAAAATACTGTGACATATGGGAAGGAATTTGAACCAGGGAGCAATGGAAAGGAGTGTAATGTATATTATATGAAATTCCCACATAATCAATAAAAATAAAAAAGATAATATGTGAACAATTATACAATGCCTGTGAAAATGGAGAAAAGATTAAGCTGAACAAGCAGTCCTGACAATAACACTATGTTTAGAGTATTTGTCTGGAGCACCACTGAAGGAAACAAAGCTGCTCTTTTGTCCTAGGCTTATAGAACATACCCATTTCTCTGTCCCGAAGGCCCAGGTATAACTGTAAATCCCAAGATCAGGAGGGTTCCTCACTGACCACTATGTAGGAAACAGCTTTCTTGACAGAAAGTCTGAACAGCCCTACATGCCACCATCTGGGCATTTGATAGCACACAACACAGAGATGACAGTTCCTGTCCAAGATTTTTGGTTCAGGAATAGTATCACATATTTCTTTCAAGAAGTCATTAATAAATTCATCTGGTATTTTGATATCACAATGGTAGTATCATAATGCTATGATGAATCACAATGCTATTATGAGATCACAATGGGGCTATGACCTCAACATGCTATTATGGTATCACATTGAGTGTCCAATACTAATATTTTAGTTAAACTGTCACATATTTCTTTCTAGTGGGTATAAATTAAGTCACTTATCCTTGATGTGTGAGTCATATTTTATCACAGATTCCATTATAATTTGTTTAATGCCCAGATACGTCCACAGTCAGTGAATTACTTATTGGGAAAACACTCCATGACAAGGCAATTCTTTGAACAAAAAGTATTTAATTGGGATTTTGGGTATGTTTTTACAGAGACTACCCATGATGTCACATCAGTAAACAGACAACTTTTTGTAGTTCTTTCAGAAGAACTAAGAGCTTTTCAAACTGAACCACAAGTGGAAGCAGATAGAAGGAGACTGAGAGACACAGAGAGAGAAAGAGTTAGAGAGACATACTCAGAAATAGAGACACCTAGACCAACAGAAACAAAGTTATAAATTGATAAAGACAGATAAACAGAAACTCCATTCATTCTGCTCACTTTTATTGGAATATCAACCTCAAAGCACACCCTCCTATAATATAACTCCAGTAGGAATTATATTATGTAACAAGGCCATACCTCCTAACCTTTGCTAGATATTTGCTCATTGGGGACTCAACATGTAAATAAAAGAGCTTCAAGGAGATATTGCAATACAAATCACCAGGAAGTAGAAAAAGATGGAGAGATGTATAGGCTAAACGAACATAGTTATTCTGATAGTTTGTCATTCAATACAATGATTAAAGTCCCAGTAACTTGCAAGGACTAACTAACAGGACTGACAATCTCCTTTGGAGAAAATGTGGAATATTTCCATACGGGAGCATGATTCAGCTAAGAAAATGACATCATGATATTTTCAGGCAAATATGTGGAACCAAGAAAAATCATCATGGTGAAGTAACTAAAATGCAAAAAGACAAATATGGTATGTTTTCTCTTATTAGAAGGTCTCCTAATATTGGAAGATAAAGTTCCATTAAGCCATCTAATTGTGACCAAAGCAGTCTTCTTCTAGGGGTATAGTGTAACAGTGAATTGTACTGTTGGGCCATGACATCCTACAGAAATTTTCATGCAGCACAGGCTGTTTGTATTAAAATATGCTGCTTTCTCCCCTCAACTAATAGATCAGTACCATGCTCTTGTAT
Organism: Meriones unguiculatus; assembly: GCF_030254825.1. Classification (NCBI taxonomy): domain Eukaryota; kingdom Metazoa; phylum Chordata; class Mammalia; order Rodentia; family Muridae; genus Meriones; species Meriones unguiculatus. The sequence continues at coordinate 10,439,778 of NW_026843709.1, forward strand.
CCAAAGAGATGCTGCTTTCTGCATCATTTGGGATGGTATTCAGAGACCCCAGTCTGATATTATGCAGAGGTAGAAACCTTAAAACACCCAGCATTAAATGGAATTTTAATATAAAATTCTCCCTTCCCTCAGAGGTCTGAGAATCCTGAAGGAGAGGAGGCAGTAAGAGTGTCATAATTAGAGGGAATTGAGGACACAAGGGGAACAATGCCCTGAGAATCAGGCCACAGAGGAAGCTGATGCAGCCATCCTTGATGAGACCTGATAAGCTAGGATGAGATAGAAGAGGGAGTAGGACCTCCCCTGTCAGGGGAACTAGAGAAAGGGCATAGGGGTAGAAGAAGGTTTTGGGGTGGGACGAGAATGAGAAGCAGAGGAGCCAGCATTGGGGATAAAAAGTGAACAAATATTGTTATAAATAAATATGCCTTTGATGTGTTCTTAGATTCGGTTTGTATTTTGTTGTGTATTTTTACATCAAAGTTCATGACGGAGATTGGCCTGAAATTCTCTTTCTTTGTTGGGTCTTTGTGAGGTTTAGGCACCAAGGTGACTGTGGCTTCTTAGAATGAGTTTGGTAGTGTTTCTTCTGTTTCTGTCTTGTGGAATAGTTTGAAGAGTATTGGTGTTAGCTCTTCTTGAAGGTCTGGTAGAATTCTGTGCTGAAACCATCTGGCTCTGGGCTTTTTAAGCATGGTAGATTTTTGATGACAGCTTCTATTTCCTTATGGGTTATAGGACTATTTAATTTGTTTACTTGTTCTTGATTGAGGTTTGTCATGTAGAATTGGTCAAGAAAAATTGTCCATTTCATTCAGATTTTCAAATGTTGTGGCATATAGACTTTGGAAGTAAGACCTAATTATTGTTTGGATTTCTTCAGTGTCTGTGGTTATGTCCCACTTTTCGTTTCTGATTTTGTTGATTTGGATAGATTTTCTCTGCCTTTTAGGTATAAACGTACTAAAATATGTACACCTAAAGAAACTAATCAGGAGGGAGGACTCTGCTTAAATGCTCAATTCCTACAGATAAAGGCAAAGAAGCTGGACATAAGAAGAAGGAGAAAAGAGGGAACAAGTCATGATCCTGATACCGAAGACCTCTGAAAGGCTCTGCCTTGCTGACTACCAATGCAGATGCTGAGACTTATGGGCAAATTTTGGGCAGAGTTCAGGGAATCTTATGAAAGAAGTGGGAAACAGTAAGATCTGGAAAGGACAGGAACTCCACAAGGAGAACAACAGAACCAAAAAATTTCAACCCGGGGCCCTTTCTGAGGCACTGATACTGCAACCAAGGACTATGCATGGAGATAACCTAAGGCCCCTGCACAGATGGAACGCATGGCAGTTCAGTATCCAAGTGGGTTCCATTGTATCAAGTACAAGGACTGTCTCTGAGATGAACTGAATGGTCTGCTCTTTAATTACCTCCCCCTGATGGGGAAGCAGCATTACCAGGCCCCAGAAGAAGACAACACAGCTACTCCTGATGAGACCTAATTGACTAGGATCAAAAGGAAGGTAAAAAAATACCTCTCCTCTTAGTGAAAATGTGGAGGGGCATGCATGTGGAGGGTGGAGGAATGTAGGGATTGAGATGGGAAGAGGAAGGGAACCACAGTGGGGATACAAAGTAAATGAAGTGTAATTAATAAAGAAAAAAATAAACAAAGGGATAAATACATAAGAAAAACTGTGATAAAGGTGATGAAATATAGAGCTCTTTAGGACTGATGGCTTCTTTTGGGGGTTGTACCAGCATGCAGCAAAGATGAACATAGTTTTATTTATGGAAATGGGCACTGAGAAAGTGATTATGTTTCAATGTGTATATGAACAAAACATACTTCAATTAATGTATGTTAAAGAAAAAAAATTAGTGTGACACACTGGTAAGATTTGAACCTGGGAGCAATCGAAAAGGTGTGTATTGTATATTATATGAAACTCCCATATAATCAATAAAAATAATATGCTGACATATTTTACACTGACTTTAACATGGAGAAATGATTCCACTAAAGGAGGACATAGTTTGAATTTGTAAGGCATGCTTTCTAGGAAGTCGATACATAGCAGAGAATCCCAGCCATGAACTAGTGGTTACCCAGGTACCTCAGACCACATGAGCTCTGGTGGCACATATGAACCAGCATTCATGGCCTTAACACTACATTTAGGGAGTTTGTCAGGAAGACCACAGCAAGAAATACAGCTGCTCTTGTGTCTTAGGCATAAAACACAAACCCATTTCTCTGTCCTAAAGGCCCATTTTTAACTGTGACCTCCAGGACCAGGAGGGTTCCACACTGACCACAGATTAGTACTTATTTGCCAATCCAGCAAGATTAACCATGTCAACTCTGTTCATACAGTGTTGGCAATACTAGTGTGGAACAGCATCAGCTGAGAGATAGTTTATTGCTTCTCAGTTCTTCCTTTATACTGACCAATATTTCTCTCTTTCAGCCAAACCAGTCTCAGGTTCCTCTGTTTTCTTTCTCTTTGTGCTGCTCTTAAAGACTCCATATCACAGTTAAGCCTAGACCCTGCCAGCCTATTATATCAATAAAGATGTGAAGGTACATTTATTGAGTATATGAGAAACTGCTCAGTTCAAAGTCACAACCTAGGAAATTTTAGATGGAACACCATGTAGGAAATCACCTTGTAATTTAATACATTATCCTTAATCCCACATCACTTTGAAGTTTCCCTACTTAGGATACTGTCCAATTAAATAAACATTAAAGTTTCATTTCCTACCTGAAATTGTCACAGAGGTAAACAGTAGTAAAGGTGTGGGATCTGGATAAAGGGATTAAATAAATGCTACTTGTGTTTCATAAGAAAAACAGACCTGTGCACAGGATCAGAGCTACAGGACACTGAGGAAAGTTTGTTTACTCATATTCATGGAAATCTCAAGATTCTCTCAGGTACTGATTGGCTGAGAGGGAGAATAATGTCATGCAAAGATGAAAGCCAGTAAGAATTTCAGTAGCCAGTTATTAAAAGGGCCAAGTGAAATGCATGCTTGAAAGAAAGTCTTAGCAGCTCTACATGTCTCAAATTGGGCAGCTGAAAGTAAAATAGCCAGAGATGACAATCCTGTGTCCAAGACTCTTAGTTCAGGAAAAGTGTCACATATTTCTTTCAACTGGTCTTTAACAAAGTCACGTGTCCTTGACATGTGTGTTTCACATTATTACAGATTCTATTAGTATTTGTTAAATGCACAGATATGTCCTCTGTCATGGAAATACTTGGAAAATGTGCTCTGACCAAGGCAACTCTATGAACACAAAGAATTCAATTGGGACCTTGCTTATATTTTTAAAGAGACCATCCAGGACATCATGTCACCAAACAGTCATCTTTTTAATCTTCCAGCAGAACTGAGAACTTTTCATAATGAACCACAAGCAGCAGCAAGAGAAGGTAGACTGAAAGAGAGAGAGAAAGAGCGCTAGAGAGACAGTTTCAGAAATAGAGAGACCAAGACTTATTAAAACAAAGAGACAAAGTGAAAGAACTGAGAGACAGTGACTCCATCTCTTTAGTCACTTTCATTGCCATATCAATCTCAAAGTGCACTCTCCCATAATATAACTCTAAAAAATATTTTTTATATTTTTAAATATTTTTTTTATTTTTATTTTTATCAATACACTGTATATCCCCATAACCCTTCTCTTCTCAGAATCCCACCTTCCCTCCCACTTTTTCACTCATGCTCCCCCTCCAGTCCACTGATAGGGGAGGACTTCCTCTCTTTCCTCCTGATACTAGTCTATCATATCTCATCAGGAGTGTCTGCATTGTCTTCTGTGGCTTGGTGAGGCTGCTCCACAATCAGGGTGAGGTGATCACAAAGCAGACCAATCAGTTTATGTCAGAGGTAATCCCTGTTCCCATTACTATGGAATTAACTTACACACTGAACTGTCATGGGCTATGTTTGTGGATTTTTGGTTCTGTTACCTTCTTGTGGAGCTCCTGTCCTCTCCAGATATTACTATTTTCCACTTCTTTCAGTAGATTGCATGCACTCTGCCCAACAGTTGGCCATAAGTCTCAGCAACTGCTTTGAAAATCTCCAGGACAGAGCCTTTCAGAGACACTCTGTGGCAGGCTCCTAACTTGTTCCCTGTTTTCTCCTTCTGATGTCCATCTCCTTTGCCTTTTGGGAGGGGGTTTGAGCATTTAAACCAATTTTCAAGCAACACAGTAAGTTGTTATTGAAATATGTTGCTCTCTGTCCTCAAATGATAGATCAGTCCCATGTTCTTGGATCCACAGAGACGCTTCCTTTGTATCAAATGGAATTGCATACAAAGACTCACACTCTGATATTATGCAGAGAAAGATCTTAAAACACACAGCTATACGTGGGATTTCCATATGAATATCTCCCTCCCCTCAGAGCTCTAAATGTTTCTCAACATTTGAAGAAATAACAAACCTTGGTATTTATTTTATTAAGTTTACAAAGTAAAACCAAGCCACGCTGTTAAAGCCAATTAAATAAAAACTGCAGTCATTATAATATGTTCATGTAAAAAAAAACTATAAGGTATGTTGTTCTTCATTTTAAAAGGCTGGAGATTCTTCAGTGCAAAATGTTTGCTTATGCTCTTTTACAGGATAAAAAGGCCTAAACTTTCTTGTTAGCCCAGGTTTATGCAGGGTTATATTTTGATCATTGTTAACCATTATGTAAAGTATATCACTGGAGGCCAGTACCAAATAAATGATTTAATGCTGTTTATTTCTGCCTTGTAGATTTGGTATGTCCAGAAGGGTGCATTTTTGCTGAGGGCTACAATCTAAGTTTAGTTTTCTGTTTAATGTTAAATAAAACTTTTGTCCTTTCATTTTTTGCTGTTAAGTATTAACACAATGTGATAGGATTACACAATGTGATAGGATTAATAAGATTTGCTAGGCCCTTTATAAATTATGTATCATTAATTTTTTTCTTTGATTTTAGTTTTAAAAGAGCAGATTTAAAGTTATGCTAAACATTATACTAGAGTACAAGATAGAGTTTTACATAGTCTCTTTGTTTATTTATTTTTTGTTAAATCTAAAATTGGAACCATAAAGTATGCTTATATAGATCTACCTAAGGTTTGGTTCTAAAACATACATTAAAAAATATGCCAAAATTGAGATCATAACATCCTGTTTCATAGGATGAAGTTTAGAGCAGATGATAAAGGTAGACAAAGGATAACTCACATATGCTGGACCTCAGACTTCTCAGAGATCTGTTAAATATGGCATTTTAACATATGTAAGTTTATTATGACAGAGTCAAACCTGTTGAGGCACAAAAAAAAAAAAAACTAATTATTTCAGATTTTATACGTGCAACTTATAGTTTTTCCTTTTAAAATAAAGTTAGCCCAATATTTGATACTTTAACTGTATTTACTGATGGTTCAGTATCTGGTGTTGCTGCCTGTGCTTATTAAAGTAAAACAATATTTTTTCAAGTGCCTAACACATCTGCAAAAAGAGCACAGTTATCTGCATTATTGGTTGTGTTTCAAAGTTTTAATAACTAGTCTTTGAAAATTTTTACAGTTAATCCATATGTAGTTCAGTCTTTGCCTTGGTTTGAGACTGCAGGACAAATTCAGACATCTTCTCCTGCTGGAATTTTGTTTTTATAAATTCAAAATTTGATAAAAAAATTCCCTATTTTTATAGGAAATTTGAAGGCTCATTCTAATTTGGCAGGATCCCTGTCTAAAGGAAATGTGTTGGCAGATAAAGTCACCAAAGTTTATTGTTCACTGATAAAAAGATCCCTGTATGCCCATAATATGAATCCTCTTACTAGTCAAACCTTGAGACTTAGATATGGATTGACTAAGGAACAGGCCCTTAATATAGTCAAGGCTTGAAGTAGTTGTCTTCAGTTTCAGCCAGTTCCTCATTTGGATTGACCCCAAATCAGATTTGGCAAATGGATATTACTCATATTCCAGAATTTAAACAATTAAATATGCATATGATTGCATAGATACCTATTATGGATTTATTTTTGCCATTCCTCAACCAGGAAAACCTGCAAAGAATGTTATTGTTCCTTGTCTACAGGCTTTTAATGTTCTAGGAGTTCCTAAGCAATTTAAAACCGACACCGGAATCAGATATTGTAGCAAATCTTTTAAAAAGATTTTGTCAAAAGTTTCAAGTTTCTTATATAACTAAAATACCTTAAAATCCTCAAGGACAAAGCATGGTAGAGCATGCCCACTAAATAATTAATATTTACTTGAAAAAAAAAAAAGAAAGAAAGAAAGGAAAGCTACTCCCTTGGACACCTAGGAATCCTCTTAATCATGTTCTTTTCATTCTGAATTTTTAAAATTTAGATAAGCATGGTAAATCTGCAGCAGATAGATTTTGGAATATAGAAATCAAAAAAAAAAAACTTTTGCTAAAGTGAAATGGAGAGAACCTTTAACAAATCAATGATATGGATGCGACCCTGTACTCATATGGGGACGAGATCTGTCTGTTTTTTTTTTTTTTTTTTTCCTCAGGAAAATGATGCAGCTTGATGGCTTCTGGAACATCTGTTGCAACAAGTGGATGAGAAGTGTTCTCCTGACAATGAGGAAGTCAATGAAGACCCCTCTGGTCAAGTCAAGATGACTGTTTTTTGGGTGTATGTTCCTAATCCACCTCTACTATATCCAGTTTCCTGGGATGATCCATAAGTCCTTGTTTATGTCAATAACATTTTGTTGCTGGGTTTTCCTGCTTTTGAAGGAACACAAGTAAAACAGACTCTTAAATTTTCAAGACTAGGAAGAGGTCATCCTCTTTGCTTTACCAGAGAGAGTATTCATCAGGACAGCTTACCAGGTTTCCCTGTCCAGGTAATAGGTTAGAATGCCTACTACTCTAAAATTGGGTTGTCAGCTCAAGCCTCTATTTGCAACCAGGCAACGAGAATGTTTGGAGGGATAATATTGTCACTATTTAAGGGAGTTAATTAATAAAGAAAAAAAAACTGCCTTACACTGGAAAATAAAAAAAAAAGAATGACAGTCTTACATCTCCAATGAGTTACCCACCCTGTGAGAAAGAGAATCAACACAATTGTCCTTCACTGATGTTTTCTTGGACAAGACTTATCAGAGAAATACCCACCATCTACTAATGGGATAGTGACACTGTATTTACAGTTGTGGACTGGATTGGTCTATTTTTAAGGGTATTAAGAACTTGGCTTCTGGTAAAGGCAGTCAAAATTCCTTTGTTTTAGAAAAATCTTTAGTGCTGGACTTTGGAGGACTTCAAATAAAAGTTGGCAAACCTATGTACAGAAATTGGGGGCTGCATTGGGATGTATAGGCATTCTCTCTGGGACTGCAAGCTTTGCTAAATTAATGAAGTATACTTCTATTTTGGCATGTTTAATCTTCCTTGTTAACTGCTAATTGGAAACATTGTAGTAAGACATTTTAAGAACAAAGATACCTATTCAATTGAATGTGTATATTACAATCTTACTGATTGTGTTAGTGCTGATAATAATACTCTTTCAGTGTTACTTGTTAAGCAACCTGATTTTGTTATGAATCCTGTTGGGGTTTGTGATTCTTGTTCTGATGAAACAAAATTTAATTGGACTCAGGTTCAGAATCACCTTACTGGTATTTAGTCATAGCAAAGAAATTCTCATTGGACATGTTAGCGATAAGGGATAAAATCCATGACATACAATCTGTCAAGAAGTTTAGGTTTGAATTGGCCAATACAGCTTGGGATATATTTACTAGCATCAAGATGTACTTTCCACCCTTTGACTCTATGCTTAAGTGGGCACTGACATTGGAGGGCATGGTGGGTATGGGTTTATTGGTCTGTGCCTGCCTTACAGTTCCTTCTTCAACAACTTCAATTAGTGCAAGTGCAGTTGCATGAATTTAAATTAACCATCTCTAACAACCCCATTGCAATTCAAATCATGAGGACATGGAAAAAGATTTATGGACTTTTAGGCTAAAAGGGCTTCTGAAAAGCTCTGCCCTACAGACTATCAAAGCAGACACTGAGACTCAAGGCCAACTGTTGGGAAAAGTACATGGAATCATAAGTAAGAAGTGGGAAATAGTAAGATCTGGAGAGGACAGGAACCCCACAAGGAGAGCAACAGAGCCAGAAAATTTGAACAGAGGGGTCTCCCCAGGGACTCATATTCCAACCAAGGAACATGCATGGAGATAACCTAGAACCCCTGCACAGATGTAGTCCATGACAGCTTAATATCCAAGTGGGTTCCATAGTAATAGGAAGAGGGACTGCCTCTGACATGACATGATAGTCCTATTCTTTGATCACCTTGCCCTGAGGGGAGAGCAGCCCTACCAGGCCACAGAAGATGACAATGCAGCCATTCCTGGTGGGATCTGATAGACTAAGATCAGAAGGAAGGAGAGGAAGTCCTTCCCTATCATTGGACTTGGGAGGGACAAGCGAGAAGAAGGGGGACTGAGGGTGGGGCTTGTAGGGGAGGAGGGCTTACGAGGGGATACAATGTGAATAAACTGTAATTAATAAAAAAATAAAAAAAAGATTAAAAAAAGAGTACACTCTATGTACACTCTCAGGGCTGGGACCTTTGTGTGTTCCCCAGTCTCTCTGATTTCATATATGCATAAATCCTGTTGTGTCTGGAGGATGCTATGTCCTAGAAGTTATATATCACCTCTGGCTCTTACAATCTTTCTGCCTTCTCTGAGCCCCAAGGTAAAGAGATTGATATGATATTCCACAGTATATGTGCATTGGTTTGCCTCACCTTTTACACATTTACTCAGTGAGCATTTGAGTTGTTTTTGATGTGGAAGGATATTGTGAGCATATGTGTATAGGTTTTATTTTGTAAAATCACACTTTTCAATTTTTCTCAACTGAATATCTAGAAATACATTTACTAATTCATATACTAGTTATGTACTTAATAGTCTATCTACCAAACTGTCACATAGACATGCTGTGTAATTTCACATTTCCACCATTATTATATTAAAAATCCCATTTCAATAAATATTTGTAGAACTTTAAAAAAAAAAGAACATACTTATCCTGTATGATAGTTTGTCATTAAGTATAATGATTAAAGTCCCCACAAATTCCAAGTTCTAAAGAATAGCACTGATAATCTTCTTTGGAGGAAAATGTAAAATATTTCCATAATGGAGTTTTATTCAGCTGCAAAATGACATCATGATATTTTCAGGCAAAAGGATGGAACTAGGAAAAATCATCTTGAGTGAAGTAACTAAAATGAAGAAAGATAAATATAGTATGTATTCACTTATTAGGAGATCTCCTAATGGTGGGGGATGAAGTTACCATAGGCCAACTATTGTAACCAAACTAGGCTTCCATTAAGGGGATTGGGAGGCAGTTAGTTGAGTTGTTATGCCAGGGCATCCTAAAGAAATTTTCAAGCCACCCAGGTTGTTGCCAGTTAAATATGCTGCTCTTTGCCCTCAACTGATAGATCAGTGCCATGTTCTTGGATCCACAGAGATGCTTCCTTCTGTATCAACTTGTATTGCATATAGAGACCCACAGTCTGATATTATGCAGAAAGAGTCCTTAAAACACCCAGGTCTAAATGGGATTTCCCTATGAAACTCTCCTTCCACTGAGTGCTCTGGAAAGCCTTCAGGAGTTGAGTCAGGAAGACTGTCATAAGTAGAGGGTATTAAGGACACAAGGAGAACAATGCCCTGAGAATCAGGCTGAAGAGGAAGATGATGCAGCCAACCTAGGTGATTCCTGATAAGCTAGGACCAGTAAGAATCGGGTGGAGGAACTCCAGTATCAGAGGAATTTTAAAAATTGCAAAGGGGTAGAAGGAGGCTTTGTGGGACTTGAAGGAGATGAATGAGAGAGCAGCAGGGAGTATATGATGTAATCAAATCATAATAAATAAATACATAAGGAAAACTGTGATCTAGGTGATCAAGTAGAGAGCTCTTCAGGACTGATGTCTTCTTCTTGGTGGTGGTGCCAGGGTCCAGTAAGGATGAACTCAGTTTTCTTTAAGAAACTTGGCATGGAGAGTTGGATCATGGTCCAGTAAGTATATGAATAACACATAATTGTATTGGTGTACTTTAAAGAAAAAAAAATAATATGACACATGGGTTGGAATATGAACATGGGAGCAATGTAAAAGTAGTGTAAAGTATATTATATCAAATTCTCACCTTAGCAATAAAAATAATAATATGTTGACTAATTTACAATAACTTTTAACATGGAGAAAATATTCTGCTAAAGAAGGCAGATTATTACTTTATAAGTAATGCTTTCTAGGAACTCAGTATGTACCAGAGAATCCAACCACTCTAGGAATCTACCCCTATTCAGCTACCTCAGACCCCATGAGCTAAGGTGGCACCTCTGAACAAGCAGTCTTGGCAATAAAACTATGTTGTGAAAGTTTGTTTGGCAGATCATATCAGGAAACACAGCTACTCTTGTGTCCTAGGCAAATAACACAGATTCATGTCTCTGTCATGAAGCCTCAGGTTTACTTGTAAATCCAGGACAAGGAGGGTTCCTTTCTAACCACTGAGTAGGACACAACTGCCAATATAGCCTGGTCAGCCAAAACAACTCTGCTCATAGAGGGGTGGCAAACCTAACGTGGAATAGCAATAACTGTGAAATTATATTTTGCCCCTAAGTTCACCCTTTGCACTCACAGAACTTTCTCTCTTTCAACCAAATCAGTCCCAGGAATTGTCTGGTTTCCTTCTATTTTCTGTCGTCTAAAGACATGATAACCCAGGGAAGCCTCGACCCTGCCAGCCTATTACATCAATAAGAATGTGCAGGTACATTTACTCAGTACTCCAGTAACTGCTCAGAGCAATGTCATACCTAGGAAATTTCATATCAAAGACCACAATAGAAGACCACCTTGTCATTTTGTACATTCCTTTAATCTCACATCACATTGAATCTTCCGTGCTTAGGAAGTTGTCTAATTAAATAAACATTAATTTTCTTTTTCTACCTGACTTTCTCACAGAGATAAACAATAGTAAATTTGTGGGATCTGAATAAAGGGATGAGATAAAGGCATGGTTGGTTTTTCAAGAAAATTTCATATGTTGATAGGATCAGTGATAGTGGAGAGTGAAGTAAGTTTTACTACTCATCACCATGGAAACCTCAAGACTATCTCATGTGCTGAATGCCTGAGGGCTAAATAATGTCATGCAACAGTTGAAAGCCAGTAAGAGTTTCAGGAGCCAATTTATAATTGATTGGTTCAGTTATTAAAAGAACCAAGTGGACAGCCTGCTTGAGATAAGGGTTATGCAGCCCTACATGCCTCAATCTGGGCAGCTAAAAGCAGGCAACACAGAAATGTCACTTCTTGTGTCCAAGACCCTTAGTTCAGGAAAATTGTCACATATTTCTTTCAAGTGGTCATTAATAAAGTCACGTGTGCTTGACATCATTATCACAGATTCCATTAGTATTTGTTAAATGCACAAATATATCCTTAGTCAGTGAATTACTTACTGTGAAAATGCTCCCTAACCAAGGCAAATCTTTAAACAAAAAGCCTTTTATTGGGGCCTTGCTTATATTTTTACAGAGACCATCCAGGATATCATGTAATCAAAGAAGTCATCTTGTTGTAGTCCTTTAGCATATCTGAGAGATTTTTATACTGAAACAGAAGTGGCATGCACAGAGAGGCAGACAGAGAGAGACAGAGAGAGAAAAAGCTAGAGAGACAAATTCAGAAATATAGAGAAAAAGACCAGCAGAAAAAAAAGAGAAAGTGACAGAGACTGAGAGACAGAGACTCCATTCTCACTGATCATATTCATTGGCATATCAACCTCAAAGAACACCTCCTATAATATAACTCCAAAAGAAATTATATTTTTAAATAGTTTTTATTTAATTTTTAAAATTACACTTTTTTCACTATATTTCCTCCCATAAAACTCCCCTCCTCCTCTCACTATCCAACCTTTTCTCCTCTTTCTCCATGCATGCCCTTCCCCAAGTCTACTGAAAGGGAGTCCTTCTTTTCCTTTCTGATCCTAGTCTATCAGAAATCATCAAGAGTGGCTGCATTATCTTCCTCTGTGTCCATCAGGGTGAGGTGATTAAAGAGCAGGCTAATCAGTTCATGTCAGAGGCAATCCCTGTTCCCATTACTATGTAACCTACTTGGATAGTGAACTGCCCTGCGCTACAACTGTGCACAGGTTCTAGACCTGTGCTCAGATTTTCTTTTATATTGTACCCCTCCTTGTAGAGCTCCTGTCTTTCCAAATGTTACTATATCGCACTTCTTTCATTAGATTCCAGGCACTCTGCCCAAGAGTTGGCTATAAGTCTCAGCATATGCATTGGTAGTCTACAGGACAGAGCCTTTAACAGGCCCTCAGTGTCATGCTCCTGACTTGTTCCTTCTTTTCTCCTTCTTCTGATATCCATCTTCTTTGCCTTTCTGGATAGGAATTCTGGGTAGGAATTTTAGCAAGAGTCCTTGCTCTTTATTAGTTTCTTTAGGTATACAGATTTTACTATTTATCTCATATTATATGTCTATATGAGTAGGTATACCTTGTGTGTCTTTCTGCATCTTCTCACTCAAGATGATATTTTCCAGATCTCACCAAATACATACAAATTTCACAATTTTCTTGTTTTTTTATTGCTGAGTAATATTCCATTGTGTAGATAGATGTACCACAATTTCTGTATCCATTCCTCCTTGGAGAGGTATCTGGGCTCAACATCTATGCAACAAATGCAAGGGCATTCACATTTGTAAAAGAACTTCAATAAAATTTAAACCAGGAGGAGGGGCAAGATGGCGGCGCCAGGAGGACTCTCATTCTGAGCAGCAGCAGCAGGATCAGCACAGTGACCAGTAATCAGAACTCGCGGCCATAAAAAATAGTTATTGTGTTTCCCAGGTGAGAGGATACCCCATGGTGGGGGATTCAATCAGCTTTTAACTCACCCAGCTAAACCGCAGAAGAGATCCCGGTTCCGCCAGATGCTTGGCTGCCGGCCGCCAGCCCCAGCCCCAGCCAGAGCCACAAGCCAGGGTCTCTGGTCATGGTCCCAGACTGAACCCTGCGCACCACACTATCAGAGACTAGAATTTTCAGTAGAGAGATAACCTCAGGGCACAGGAAATGACTGGGACCAGCCTTAGGTCACCCAGACATCCCCTGGAAAAGACTAGGGGTCCCCTGGCATCCCAGGAGCCAGCCCAGAGCCAGAGCCAGGGACCCAGGTTCCTGCACTGAGCTCTGCCTGCCTGGGCGCCTGATTCGCCGCCTGAGATAGAACTGTGGGGACCAGGGCACCAGTGAATGTGTTTCACTGTCCAGTGCAAACACACAGGGAGGGAAATGGCTGGTCTGATCTCAGAGCACTCAGCCGACACCCCCAACCTGAACAGGTCCCTGGGAAATTACCCAACTTAGGGAGGCACCCAGGTTCCCAAAGGCTGCAAAGACAGACACAGGCAGTTTCTGTGGCCAGCCAGCTGGCGGACACTGAGCATTGTGCACCAGGGCAAAAAAAAGACACTGGGAGTCCATGTCTCCAGAGAATCCACAGGGAAGGAAGGAAACTGTACTGACCTAAATGACCCAATCCTTCCCTAGAAAAAGTCTAGCAGACTAGTGGGGCCGAGGCGCCAGCACTCAGCTGTGCTCCAGACACAGGCACAAACAGTTGATGCGCACCTGATGTCCACCTGGATCACAGCAGCTGATCATTAAATTTACAACAAGAAACCCAGAAACAGGGCAGCTGCCCTCAGGACTTCCCTGGGTGAGAGGAGAACCCTCTCAACTAACAAAGACCACAGTTACCACTCAGGTCTATATCCCTGAGGTGAGCAACTCCTGAAAAAACACCAGCCATCCAGGGACTATACCCAAAAAGCTGAGAAGACATCCTTCAGGAAAATCCAGCTTTCTGCAAAGGGGATTCTCTCCACCACAGGATCCCCAGAAACCATCAGAAAATAACCCCAAACACCTAAGATAACACAATGGGTAGAGGCCAGTGTAAAAGCTCAAGCAACAAAAGACAGAGCAATATGGCATCTCCAGAACCCAGTTACCCAGGGGCAAGTAGCCCTGGACACCCCACCATAACTGAAATCCAAGATACCCTAAAAAGTATGCTCATAAAGATGATAACAGAGGAAACAAAAAAGATTCGTAAAGACATAGAGGGAGATAAACTCAAACAGAATATTGCCATCCATAAAGAAATAGTGGAAGCTGCAGCCAAACAGTTTATGGCCTTTAGAAAGGAAATGCTTAAAACACTGACTGAAATAAAAGAAACAGTTGAAGGAACTAAAAGAAAAACAGGAAAGTACAATCAGATAGATGAAGGAAGTAAACAAAACAACTCAAGACCTGAAGATAGAATTGGAAAAATTAAAGAAAACACAAATGGAAGAAATAATGGAAAGGAAGAATCTAGGGAAGAAAACAGAAATTACAGAGGTAAGCATAACCAACAGACTACAAGAGATGGAAGAAAGAATCTCAGGTGTAGAAGATACAATGGAAGAAATCGATATATCTGTCAAAGAAAATGTTAAATCTGAAAAATTCCTGACACAGACCATCCAAGAAATGCAAAACAATATGAAAAGACAAAACCTAAGAATAATAGGTATAGAGGAAAAAGAAGACTCCCTTCTCCAAGGCCCAGAAAATATTTTCAACAAAATCATTGAAGAAAGTTTCCCCAAGCTAAAGGAGAGGCCAATTAGAATATATGAGGCCTATAGAACACCCAACAAATTTGACCAGGAAAGAAAATCCTCCCACCACATAATAATCAAAACAGTAAGTATACAGAACAAAGAAAAAATACTAAAAGCTGCAAGGGAAAAAGGCCAAGTAACATGTAATAGCAAACCCATTAGAATCACACCTGACTTTTCAACAGAGACTCTGAAAGCCAGAAGGGCCTGGACGGATATCATGCAGACCCTAAGAGAACACAGATGTCAGCCCAGGCTACTATACCCCGCAAAACTCTCAGTCCTCATAGATGGAGTAAACAAGATATTCAATGACAAAAACAAATTTCAACAATACCTACAAACAAATCCAGCATTACAGAAGACACTGGAAGGGAAAATACAACCCAAGAAAGCTAGCTTCATTCAAGAAAACACAGGAAATAAATAACATCACTTCAGTAAAACAAAAAGCAACCAAGCACACAACCTGATGACCACAGCCAACATCAAAATCAAGAGATCTAACAGCCACTGGTCATTAATCTCTCTCAACATCAATGGACTCAACTCTCCAATAAAAAGACACAGATTAACAGAATGGATACGTAAACAAAACCCAGCAATCTGTTGCATACAAGAAACACACCTAGGACACAAAGATAGACATTACCTGAGGGTAAAGGGTTTGAAGATGACTTTCCAAGCAAACGGACCCAAGAAGCAAGCAGGAGTAGCCATTCTAATATCTGATGAAGTAGGCTTTCAACCAAAATTAATAAAAAGAGATGGGGAAGGACACTTCCTACTCATCAAGGGAAAATTCCACCAGGAAGACATCACAATCCTGAACATCTATGCCCCAAATACAAGGGCACCCACATTTGTGAAAGAAACATTGATAAAATTTAAAGCACATATAGATCCCCACACACTAATAGTGGGAGACTTCAACACCCCACTCTCAACAAAGGACAGGTCAACAAAACAGAAATTAAACAAAGAAACAATGTCTCTGACAGAGGTCATGAATCAAATGGACCTAACAGACATTTACAGAATTTACACCCAAACACAAAAGAATTTACCTTCTTCTCAGCACCTCATGGAACCTTCTCCAAAATAGACCATATAGTGGGTCACAAAGCAAGCCTCAACAGATACAAGAAGATTGAAATAATCCCATGTATCTTGTATGATCACCATGGAATAAAGCTGGACCTCAACAATAACAGAAATAACAAAAGCCTACACACACATGGAAACTGAACAACTTGTTACTATATGAGAGCTGGGTCAGGGAAGAAAAAAGAAAGAAATTAAAGTCTTTCTAGAAATCAATAAAAATGAACACACAACATACCCGAACTTGTGGGACACAATGAAAGCAGTTCTAAGAGGAAAGTTGATAGCACTAAGTGCCTTCAAGAAGAAATTTGAGACAGCTCATTCAAGCACCCTAATGGCTCACTTAAAAACCCTAGAAAAGAAGAAGCAGACACACCAAGAAGGAGTAGATGGCTGGAAATAATCAAACTCAGGGATGAAATCAATCAATTGGAAACAAATAAAACAATTCAAAGAATCAATGAAACCAAGAGCTGGTTCTTTGAAAAAATCAACAAGATCGACAAACCCTTAGCCAGGCTAACTAAAAGGCAGAGAGAAACCACCCAAATAAACAAAATCAGAAATGAAAAGGGGGATATAACTACAGACACTGCGGAAATCCAAACAATCATCAGGACTTACTTCAAAAGTCTATATGCCACAAAATTTGAAAATCTAAATGAAATGGACAATTTTCTTGATCAATTTGACTTACCAAAGCTGAATCAGGAGCAGGTAAATCAACTAAATAGTCCTATATCCCCCAAAGAAATAGAAGCGGTCATCAAAAGTCTCCCATCCAAAAAAAAAGCCCAGGACCAGATGGCTTCAGCGCAGAATTCTACCAGACCTTCAAAGAAGAGATAACACCAATTTTCTTCAAACTATTCCACAAAATAGAAACAGAAGGAATATTACCAAATTCATTCTATGAAGCCACAGTCACCTTGGTACCTAAACCTCACAAAGACTCAACAAAGAAAGAGAATTTCAGGCCAATCTCCCTTATGAACATTGATGCAAAAATAATTAATAAAATACTTGCAAACTGAATCCAAGAACACATCAAAGACATTATCCACTATGACCAAGTAGGCTTCATCCCAGGTATGCAAGGGTGGTTCAATATACGGAATTCCATCAATGTGATCCACCATATTAACAAACTGAAAGAAAAAAACCACATGATAATCTCCCTAGATGCTGAAAAAGCATTTGACAAAATCCAACATCCATTCGTGTTCAAATATTGGAGAGATCAGGCATACAAGGCACATATCTAAACATAGTGAAGGCGAAATACAGCAAGCCTATAGCCAACATCAAACTGAACGGAGAGAAACTTAAAGCAATCCCACTGAAGTCAGGGACAAGACAAGGCTGCCCACTCTCTCCATATCTCTTCAACATAGTGCTGGAAGTCCATGCTAGAGCAATAAGTCAGTTGAAGGAGATCAAGTGGATACAAATTGGAAAGGAAGAAGTCAAATTATCACTATTTGCAGATGATATGATAGTATACGTGAGTGACCCCAAAAACTCTACCAGGGAACTCCTACAGCTGATAAACACCTTCAACAAAGTGGCCGGATACAAAATTAACTCAAAAAAATCAGTAGCCCTCCTGTATACAAAACACAAAAGGGCTGAGAAAGAAATTAGGGAAAAAACACCCTTCACAATAGCCACAAATGATATAAGGTACCTCGGAGTAACCCTAACCAAGGAAGTCAAAGACTTTTATGAAAAAAATTTCAAATCTCTGAAGAAAGAATTAGAAGAAGATACAAGAAGATGGAAACATCTCCCATGCTCATGGCTTGGCAAGATTAACATAGTAAAAATGGCCATCTTACCAAAAGCAATATACAGATTCAATGCAATGCCCATGAAATTACCAACACAATTCTTTACAGACTTGGAAAGAAAAATTCTCAACTTCATAAGGAATAACAAGAAACCCAGAATTGCTAAAACAATCATCTACAATAAAAGATCTTTCAGAGGTATCCCCATTCCTGATCTTAAGTTGTACTACAGAGCAACAGTTTTAAAAACTGCATGGTACTGGCATAGAAACAGAATGGTGGATCAATGGAACCGAACAGAGGACCCAGAAATAAACCCAAACACTTATGGACACCTGATCTTTGAAAAAGACGCCAAAACCAGACAATGGAAAAAAGATAGCATCTTCAACAAATGGTCCTGGTCTAACTGAATGTCTACATGTAGAAAAATGAAAATAGATCCATACTTGTCACCCTGCACAAAACTGAAGTCCAAGTGGATCAAAGACCTCAACATAAAACCAGACACACTAAATCGGCCTGAAAAAAAAGTGGGGAATACCCTAGAACTCATTGGTACAGGGGAAAACTTCCTGAACAGAACACCAACAGCACAGGCTGTAAGAGCAACAATCAATAAATGGGACCTCATGAAACTAAAAAGCTTCTGTAAAGCACAGGACACCGTCATCAAAACAAAGCGACCACCTACAGATTGGGAAAGAATCTTCACCAACCCTTTATCTGACAGAGGACTCATATCCAGTATGTTATAAAAAACTAAAGATGCTTAAAAGCAGCAAACCAAGTAATCCACTTAAAAAATGGGGATCAGAGCTAAACAGAGAAATCTCTGTAGAGGAATACCGAATGGCAGAGAAGCACTTAAAGAAATGCTCAACCTCACTAGCCATTAGGGAAATGCAAATCAAAACAAGCCTGAGATTTCACCTTACACCCATGAGAATGGCCAAGATCAAAAACTCAAGTGACAACACATGCTGGAGAGGTTGTGGAGAAAGGGGAACCCTTCTGCACTTCTGGTGGGAATGTAAACTTGTACAACCACTCTGGAAATCAATCTAGCGCTTTCTCAGACAACTAGGAATAGCGCTTCCTCAAGATCCAGCCATACCACTACTGGGCATATATCCAAAAGTGGCTCAAGTACACAAAAAGGATATTTGCTCAATCATGTTTGTAGCAGCTTTTTTGTAATAGCCAGAACCTGGAAACAACCTAGATGCCCCTCAACTGAAGAATGGATGCAGAAATTGTGGTACATCTACACAATGGAATATTACTCAGCAATGAAAAATAAGGAAATCATGAAATTTGCAGGTAAATGGTGGGATCTGGAAAGGATCATCCTGAGTGAGTTATCCCAGAAGCAAAAAGACACACATGGAATATACTCACTCATATAGACATACAACATAGGATAAACCCACTAAAACCTATGCATCTAAATAAACTAAGCAAGAGAGAGGACCCTAACTAAAATGTCCAATCCCCATCCTGAAAGGCAAAGAGGATGGACATCAGAAGAAGAAAACAGGAAACAACCTAGGAACCTACCACAGAGGGCCTTTGAAAGTCTCTGCCCTTCAGACTAACAAAGCAGATACTGAGCCTGATGGGCAACTGTTGGGGAGAGTGAATGGAATTTTAGGTAAGAACTGGGAAAGAGTAAGAGCTGGAGAGGACAGGGTCTCCCCAAGGAGAGCAACAGAACCAGAAAATTTGAACACAGGGAACTTCCCAGAGACTCATACTCCAACCAAGGTCTATTCATGGAGATAACCCAGAAACCCTGCACAGATGTAGCCCAGGGCAGTTCAGAGTCCAATTGGGTTACATAGTAATGTGAAGAGGGACTGCCTCTGCCATAATCTGATTGGCCTGCTCTTTGATCACCTCCCCATGGGGGGGAGCAGCCTTACCAGGCCATAGTAGAGGACAATGCAGCCACTTTTGATGTGAACTGATAGACTAAGATCAGAAAGGAGAGGAGAACCTCCCCTATCAGTGGACTTGGGGAGTGGCATGCAAACAGAGGGAGGAGGGAGGGTGGGATTGGGAGGGGAGGAGGGAGGGGCTTATGGGGGGATGTGGAATGAATAAAGTGTAATTGATGAAAAATTAAAAAAAAGGGGAAAATAATTTAAGAACCTTAAATGACTTTCAAAAGTGGAGGAAAACATGGAGTTAGTCAATTGGCATGGAGCAAGTCTTGCCCCTGGGGGCAATGGTCTCCTGAACCTACTCAGACCTCGGACACCACCACTGCTAATTCTGGAACTGATGCAGGATGTTCCAACGAGGGGGTTAAGGCTTCTCATAATATTTCCTATAAGCCCACACCTGTTTGTTTATATCCCCCATTTTTATTCATTATTTGCCAGATAGAGCCAAGTAATTGTGGTAATGATACTTGCTTTTTTGCCCAATGCTGAAATGCTAGTAAATTTAGGTATGCCCTGGTTCCTCGCATGCCTCGCTGGGTGCCTGTGTCCGTTGATGCCCCTCATGCTATAACTCTCTTCAGACAGAAAAGGGATCTTGGAACTACAGCCACCATTGTTACTGCCATCTCATTGGCGGCTGTTGGAGCTACCACCAGGGCATTAGCCATGAGTCATACTGGGCAGACCTCTCAGACCCTGAATAATCATTTAGCCAATGAAGCTCATGCCTTAGTTGTACAAAAAGGAATTAATGCTCAACTAAAAGGAAGCTTGATGGTGTTCAATCAGAGGATTGACCTTGTGCAGGAGCAAATTGATACCCTATGGCAAATAGCTCAACTTGGCTGTCAATGAAAATATGATGGACTTTGAGTCACTAGCATATAACATGAGAATTTTTCCTGTGCTGCAAATCTGTCTAAACAATTGTCTAGCTATATTTTAGGTAATTGGACTGGAGAATTCGATACTACGATGGAGCAGCTGACCGTGGCCATTGTCACAGTAAATTCTACCAGAGTGGACGCAGGACTAGCCACAGGATTATCATCATGTATTGCTGCAACCATGAATCATCTGAAGGAATGGGTGGGCATGGGAGAGTTAGCAGGCCTTCTGGTGTTGGTCTCCTTGGTTTGCCTGTGGTATATATGAAAGATTAGAGTCTCACAACAGCGTAATGCAGCCATGACCATTCAGGCCTTTACAGCCATTGAAGAAGGACAGTCTCCCCAAGCATGGTTGGTTACCATAAAAAGCTAAAATCTTACCCTCAGAATGGAAGGCTAGGCACTGCACTCAGGGTCAGCTGCTTTGGACCCAGAGAAGAGCATGTCTGATTGCATGCGGGTTGATGCCCCAGGTCCCGCCTCTGAGAAAAAGGTATCAGATGGGTCTGATGCTCTTTGGGTGGATGACACCTAAATGAACATCAGTACAAAGTCCCAATTTATTTCTAATATCAGAGATCAGACCTCTACTCTTTCCTGATGCGTCTAAAACAAAAAGGAGGAACTGTACAGAGCTGCGGAATGCTGTGCCTTAAAGATGGAGCTGGTTTCTGCCTTCCACCTTCCCAATGGTCAGTGCTCTGTGTCACGAACAATTCCACATTTGGCTAAGGCTGTGGATCTGGCTTGCTTCCATGTATGTGGACCTATCTGCATTGCCCACGTGGCACACTGGGGTTGGCTACCCAGAAGCTATTTAAGCTGTTGGCTGGCTTTCCCCAGTGTCAGATGATTGTTCAAGGTTCAGAAATAAACTGCATTGAAAAAAAAAAGTACAAAAAAAAAATTTAAACCACGTATAGACCTCCACACATGAATTGTGGGAGATTTCAACTCCCCACTCTCAACAAAGGACTGGTCAACAAAACAGAAATTAAACAAAGAAACAATAATTCTGACAATGGTATTGAATCAAATGGACCTCACAGACATCTACTGACCTTTCACCCACGTACAAAAGAATTTAACTTCTTCTCAGCTCCTCATTCTGCAAAATAGATCATATAGTTGGTCACAAAGCAAGACACAACAGATATAAGAAAATGGAAGTAATCCTTTGTATCCTATGTGATCACCATGAAATAAAGCTGGACCTCAATGACAAAAACAGGAAAAGGCTTATACACAAATGGAAACTGAACAACTTGCTACTAAATGACAGCTGGGTCAGAGCAGAAATAAAGAAAGAAATTAAAGTCTTTCTAGAACTCAATGAACATGAAGGCACAACATATCCAAACTTATGGGACCCAATGAAAGCAATGCTAAGAGGAAAGTTCATAGCACTAAGTGCCTTCAAGAAGAAATTCGAAATACCTCATGCAAGCAACTTAATGGCTCACTTAAAAGCCCTAGAAAGAAAAAAGAAAAGAAAAAGGCCTACACCAAAGATGACTAGATGGATGGAAATAGTCAAACTCAAGGCTGAAAAGAATCAATTAGAAGCAAATAAATCATTTCAAAGAATCAATGAAACCAAGAGCTGGTTCTCTGAGAAAATCAACAACATAGACAAACACTTACCCAAACTAACTAAAAAGCAGGTAGACACTATCCAAATCAACAAAATCAAAAATGAAAGGGGAATATAACCAAAGACACTGAAGAAATCCAAACAATAATTAGGACTTACTTTAAGAGCCTACATGCCACAAAATTTGAAAATCTAATTGAAATGGACAATTTTCTTGACCAATTCCACATGCAAAAGCTGAAACAAGACCAGATAAATCAACTAATTATCCTATAACCCCTAAGGAAATAGAAGCTGTCATCAAAAGTCTACCATGCAAAAAATAAACACCAGGAACAGATGGTTTCAGCAGAGAATTCTACGAGACCTTCAAAGAAGAGCTAACTCCAATTCTCTTCAAACTATTCCACAAGATAGAAACAGAAGGAACACTCCCAAACTCATTCTATGAAACCACATTCACCTTGGCACCTAAACTTCACAAAGGCCCAAAAAAGGAAGAGAATTTCAGGCCAATCTCTCCTATGAACACTGATGCAAAAATACTCAACCAAATACTTGCAAACCGAATACAAGAACACATAAAGATATCATCCACTATGACCAAGTAGACTTCATCCCATGTATGAAGGGGTGGTTCAATATATGGAAATCCATCAATGTCATCCACCATATTAACAAACTGAAAGAAAAAAAATACAGGATAATCTCCCTAGATACTGAAAAAACATTTGACAAAATCCAACATCCATTCATCTTTAAACCATTTTAGAGATCAGTGATAAAAGGCACATATCTAAAGAGAGTAAAGGCAATATATAGCAAACTTATAGCCAACATCAAACTGAACAGAGAGAAACTTAAAGCACTCTCAATGAAATCAAGGACAAGACAAGGCTGCCCACTCTCTCAGTATCTCTTTAACATTGTTCTTGAAGTCCTTGTGAGAGCAATAAGACAATTGAAGGAGACAAGGGGATAGAAATTGGAAAGGAAGAAGTCAAAGTATCACTATTTGCTGATGATATGATAGTATACCTGAGTGACTCCAAAAATTCTACCAGGAAACTCTTCCAGCTGATAACTCCTTAGATGCTGAAAAAGCATTTGACAAAATCCAACGTGCATTCATGTTTACAGTATTGGAGAGATATACTAGGGAACTCCTACTGCTGATAGACACCTTCAGCAAAGTGGCTGGATAAAAAATTAACTCAAAAAAAATCAGTAGCCCTCCTGTATACAAAAGACAAAAGGGCTGAGAAAGAAGTTAGGGAAACAACACCCTTCACAGTAGCCACAAATGACATATAGTACCTTGGTGTAAATATAATCAATCAAGTCAATGACTTGTATGAAAAAAAAAATTTTCCCAACCTTTGGCAGAGTGCAGGGAATCATATGAAAGAAGGGGAGTTAGTATGATACGGAAAGGATAGGAGCTCTATAAGTACCAAATATATCCGGGTACAGTGTCTTTTCTGAGACTGACACTCAACGAAGGACCATCTATGGATATAACATAGAACTTCTGCTCGGATGTGGCCCATGGTAGCTCAGTAACCAAGTAGTTTTCAAAAGTAAGGGGAACAAGGACTATTTCTAACAGGATCTCAAGGGCAGGCTCTTTGACTTCACCCCGCCCCCAGGGAAGGAGCAGTCCTGTTAGGCCACAGAGGAGGACTTTGCAGCCAACCTTGAAGATACCTGATAAAACAGGGTCAAATGAAAGGGGAGGAGGTCCTCCCCTATCAGTGGATTTGGAAAGGGGCAGGGAGGAGACCAGGGAGGGAGTTGGGGAGAGGGAGGGAATGAGGGAGTGGGATACAGCTGGGAAACAGAGTTAACAAATTGTAAGTAAAAAGAAAAATAAAAATTAAAAAAAAAAGAAAAAATTTCCAGTCTCTGAAGAAAGAATGAGATGAAGATGTCAGAAGTTGGAAAGATCTCCCATACTTATGGATTGGCAGGATTAATATAGTAAAAATGGCCATCTTACCAAAAGCAATGTAAAGATTCAGTGCAATTTGCATCAAATTACCAACACAATTTTTTACTGACCTTGAAAAAAAATTCTAACATTCATATGGAAAAACAAGAAATACAGAATGGCTAAAACAATTCTTTATATTAAAAGTCTTCAGGAGGTAACTCCATCCATGATCTCAAGCTTTACTATAGAACAACAATATTAAAAACTGCATATTACTGGCATAGAAACTGATTGGTGGATCAATGGAATTGAATAGAAGATCCCGACATAAATCCATACACTTATGGACACCTAATTTTGACAAAGATGCCAAAATCATCCAGTGGAGAAAAGATAGCATCTTCAACAAATTGTGCTGGTCTAAATGGATGTTTACATGCAAAAATATGCAAATTGATTCATAGTTATCACCCTATACAAAACTAAAGTCCAAATCCTCATGAAACTGACAGTCTTCTATGAAACAAGAAACACTGTCATCAGAACAAATGAATGCCTAAAGATTGGGAAAGGATCTTCACCAACCCTATATCTGAAAGAGGGATTAATATTCAGTATATATAAATAACTCAAGAAGTTAAACAGCAACAAATCAAGTCATCCAATTAAGAAATGGATTACAGAGCTAAACAGAGAATTCTCAATAGAGGAATATCAAATGGCAGAGAAAAACTTAAAGAAATGCTCAACATCCTGAGTTATAAGCGAAAAGAACATCAAAACAACCATGAGATTTCAATTTACACCCATGAGAATAGCTAAGAACAAAAACTCATTTGACAACTCATGCTGGAGAGGTTGTGGAGAAAGGGGAACCCTCCTCCACTGCTGGTGGAAATGTAAAGCTTTAAAACCACTTTGGAAAGCAATCTGTAGCATCCTCAGAAACCTAGGAATAGTGCTTCCTCAGGATCCAGCTATATCCTTCCTAGGCATATATCCAAAAGAGGCTCATGTACACAATAAGAACATTTGCTTTAGTTCTTTATATATACGGTTTATTAGTCCTCTGTCACATAGAGGATTGGAGAAGATTCTTTTCCAATCTGTATTCATTCATTTTGTTTTGATGACAGTGTTCTTTGCTTTACATAAGCTTTTCAGTTTCATGAGGTCCCACTTACTGATTGTTGCTGTTAGAGCCTATGCTGTTAGTGTTCTATTCAGGAAGTTGTCTCCTGTGGCAATAAATTGGAGGCCCTTTCCCCACTTTTTCTTCTAACCAATTCAATGTGTCATGTTTTATGTTGAGGTATTTGATCCATTTGTACTTTAGTTTTGTGCAGGGTGATGAGTATGGATCCATTTGCATTTTTCTCCATGAAGACATCCAGTTAGATGAGCACCATTTTATGAAGATGCTATCTTTATGCCAGTGTATGGTTTTGACACCTTTGTCAAAACTCAGGTGTCTGTAAGAATGTGGATTTGTTTCTGTGTCTTCTATTTGGTTCCACGGAGCCACCATTCTGTTTCTATTCCAGTACCATGCAGTTTTTATAACTGTTGTTCTATAGTACAGCTTGAGTTCAGGCATGGGATACCTCCTGAAGATCTTTTATTATAGAGGATTATTTTGGCAATTCTGGGTTTCTTGTTTTCCATATGAAGTTGAGAATTTTTCTTTCAAGGTCTGTAAAGAATTGTGTGGGCAATTTGTTAGGAATTGCATTGAATTTGTAGATTCCTATTGGTAAGGGAATCATTGTTACAATGTTAAGCCTGCCAAGCCATGAGCATAGGAGATCTTTCCATGTTTTGATATCTTCTTCTTATTCTTTCTTCAGAGACTTGAATTTTTTTTTTCGAACCAAGTTACTTTAAGTATTTGAACAACTACAAGAACAAATCAAAGATACTATTCACTATGACTAAGTAGGCTTTATCCCAGGTATGCAGGGGTGGTTCAATACTGGAAAATCCATCAATGTGATCCACCATATTTAGAAAATGAAAGGAAAAAAAAAACACATGATAATCTCTTTAGATGCAGAAAAAGCATTTGACAAAATCCATTATCCTTTCATGTTTAAATTATTGGAGAGAACAGGGATGCAAGGCACATATCTAAATATAGTAAAGGCAATACAAATCAAGCCTGTAGTCAGCATGAAACTAAACTAAGAGAAAATTAAAGCCATCCCACTGAAATTAGGGACAAGGCAAAGCAGCCTACTCTATTCGTATCTCTTCAACATACTTCTGGAAGTCCTTGCTAGAGCAATAAGACAATTGAAGGAGATAAAGAGAATACAAATCAAAAAGGAAGAATTTAAAGTATTACAGTTTGGAGATGATATGATAGTGTACTTCAGTAACCCCCAAAATTCTACAAGGGAACTCCCACAGGGGATGAACACGTTCAGCAAATGGCTGGATACAAAATTAACTCAGTAGCTCACCTGTATACAAACGACAAAAGGGCTGAAAGAGATATTAGGGAGACATAAGAAAATATATTACCTATCAAGGCTATATATCTTAACCCTATCCAGATATTTCCTCACTGGAGACTCCACATGTAAATTGATGAGCTTCAATAGGACAGTGAAAATCACCAGGAAGTAGAAAAAAGATGGAGGTACTTCTATGCTAAAAGAACATTGCTATCCTGAAAGTTTGTCATTTAATACAATGACTAAAGTCCCAGGAACTTCCAAAGACTAAAGAATAGGACTAACAATTTTCTTCAGGGAAAATGTGGAATATTTCCATAATGGAGTATTATTCAGCTAAGAAAAGGACATCATGATTATTTTCAGGCAGATGGATGAAGCCAGGAAAAATCATCCTGGGCGAAGTAACTAAAATGCAGAAATACAAATATGGTATGTTTTTATTATTAGGAGGTTTCCTAATAGTGGGGGATTAAATATCAATAGGCCATCTAGTGACCAAACCAGTTTTCCACTAGGGGGATTAGATAGCAGTTATTTGTGTTGCTGGGCCAGGGCATTCTATAGAATTTTTCAGGCAACCCAGGCTGTTGTTATTAAAATATGTTGCTCTGTGATCTCAGCTGATAGATCATGAACATAGATCAGCCATGTTCTTGGATCCACAAAGATGCTTCCTTCTGCATCCAACAGGATTGAATACAGAGACCCACAGTTTGATATTATGTAGAGAGAGACCTTAAAACATCTGGCTCTAAATGTGATTTCAATATGAAATTCTCCCTCCCCTTAGAGCTCTGGGAAGCCTGCAGGAGAAGAGGCAGGAAGAGGGTCATAAGGAGAGGGAATTGAGGAAACAAGGAGAACAATGCCCTGGGAATAAGGCTGCAGAGGAAGATGTTGCAGCTAGACTTGATGAGACCTGATAAGCAATGGTCATATAGAAGGATGAGGAGGACCTCACCTATCAGGGAACTAGAAAAAGGGCATTGGTATTGAGGAAGGAGCGTGGATCTTGAAACAGGGATGGAGCAGCAGAGGGGACCAAATTGTAATAAATAAATACATAAGAAAATCTGTGTACAAAGTGATGAAGTATGGAGCTCTTCAGGTTGGTTGGCCTCTTCTTGGGGATGGTACAAGTGTGCAGCAATGATGAACTGTTTTCTTTCTATTTTCCCTGCTCTCAAAGACTCAAACCCAGGAAAACAAAGACACTGTCACCCTATTATATCAATAAGAATGTGAAGGTACATTAAAGTATACATGTGTAACTCTTAGTTCAAAGTCACAACTTTGAAATTTCATATCCAAGACAGAAGTATGAGAGCACCTTCTCATTCCATACATTGCCCTTAATCCCATATCGCTTCTTTAAGTAGTAAGCTGTCCAACTAAATAAAAAAATATTAAAGTTTCATTTCCTCTCTGACACTGTCACAGTGGTAAACAGGAGTAAAGTTGTGGGATCTGCATAAAGGGATGAAATAAACAATTTTGGGTTTCACAAGAAAAAGTAAAGTATACACAGGATCAGAAATACTGACCACTGAGGAAAGATTGTTTACCCATCTCCATGGAAACCTGAAGATTCTCTCAGGTGCTGATTGATTGAGAGGGAAAACTATGTCATGCAACAGGTGAAATCCAGTAGAATTTCAGGAGCCAGTTATTAAAAGGGCCAAGTTGACAGTAAGCTTGAGAGAAAGTCTGAGCAGCCCTATATGACTCAGTCATGGTGGCTGAAAGCACAGTTCCTGTGTCCAAGACTCCTAATTCCGGAAGTAAAAGTGTCACATATTTCTTTCAAGAGCTCATTAATAAAGTCAAGTGTCTTTGACGTGTGATTTTCACATTATCACAGATTTCATTATTATTTGTTAAGTAGACAGATATTTCCTCACCCTGTCAATTACTTCCTGGCAAAACACTCCCTGAACAAGGCAATTCTTTGAACAAAAAGCATTTAATTAGAACCTTCTTTATATTTATACAGAGACCATCCAGAATGTCACATCAGCTAGCACATCTTGTAATTCTTCAGTAGATCTGAGAACTTCGCATACTGAACCACATGCAGCAAGCAGAGACAGGGAGATTGAGAGAGACTGGGTGAGAAAGAGCTATAGAGACAGATTGAGAAATAGATGAGAACAACAGAAACAAAGATATAAAGTGTAGGAGACCAAGCAACAGAGATTCCATTGTGTCTGGTCACTTTCATTGCCATATCAACATCAGTGCACACCCTCCTATAATATAATTTCAATAGAAATATATTATTTAATATAATATATATTATATAAAATTCCAATGGGAATTATATTATCTAACAAGGACATAATTTTTAACCCATACCTGATGTTTCTTTACTAGGGATACAACATCTGAATAGATGAACTTCAAGTGGATATTTCAACTCAAACAGTAGAAAGTAGAAAAAATGGAGGGAATTCTAGGCTTAAAAAACTTCGTTATCCAGATAATTTGTAATTCAGTATAATGATTAAAGTCCCAGCAACTTCCAAGGTCTACAGAGCAGGACTAACATTCACATTTTGGGAAAATGTGGAATATTTCCTTAACAGAGTATTATTCAGTAAAGAAAATGACATCATGATATTTTCAGGCAAATGTATGAAACCAGGAAAAATCATCCTGGTTGAAGTAACTAAAATGTAGAAAGACAAACATGGTATGTACTCACTTATTAAGATATATCTTAATAGTATGGGATTAAGTTCCAAAAGGCAATCTATTGTGAAAACCAGTCTTCCACTAGGGTGGTTAAGTGGCAGTTAATTGACTTGTTGGGCCAGGGCATACTATGGAAATTTTCAAGCAACCCAGGCTGTTGTTATTAAAATATGTTGCTCTCTTCCCTCAAGGGATAGATCTGTGCTATGTTCTTAGATCAACAAGGATTTTTCCTTCTGCATCAAATGGGATTGCATAGAGAACCCCGCAGTCTGATATTGTGCAGAGAGAGACCTTACAACAGTAAGCTCTAAATGGGATTTCCCTATGAAATTCTCCCTCCTCTCAGTTTGGATAAGCCTACAGGAGAGGAGCCATGAAGAGTGTCATAAGTAGAGGGAATTGAGGATACAAGGAGAACAATGCTCTGAGAATCAGGCCACTGAAAGAATGATGCAAAGAGCCTTGATGAGACCTGATAAACTAGTGTTAGAGAGAAGGTTTGGAGGACCTACCTTATCAATGAAAAAGAGAAAGGGCATAGGGATAGGAGAA
Source organism: Meriones unguiculatus (assembly GCF_030254825.1). Classification (NCBI taxonomy): domain Eukaryota; kingdom Metazoa; phylum Chordata; class Mammalia; order Rodentia; family Muridae; genus Meriones; species Meriones unguiculatus. The sequence goes on from NW_026843709.1 coordinate 10,469,578, forward strand.
GCAGTGTGGGTGGGACTGGAAAGAGAAGAGGAAGCGGGCATCAGAGGGGAAACAAAGTGAACAAATTGTAATAAATAAATACATCAGACAAACTGTGATCAATGTGATGAAGTACAGAGATTTACAGGGACTGATGGCTTCTTCTTTGGGGTTGTATCAGAGTACAGCAAGGATGACTGTTTTCTTTAACAGACATGGCACAGAGACTCCCATCATTTTTCTATTAGTATATGATCAACACATACTTATATTAATGTATTTTAAAGAAAAACAAACTTTTAGTGTGACCCATGGTAGGAATTTGAACCTGGGACCAATGGAAAAGCAGTTTATGTATATTATATGAAAGTCCCACATAAGCAATAAAAATAATATGGTGACAACATTTATAATGACTTTTTTTCATTTTTTTATTTTACTATTATTATTTTTTATCAGTTACATTTTATTAACTCTGTATCCCAGCTGTGTCCCGATCCCTCATTCCCTCCCAGTCCCTCCCTCCCTCCCTCATCTCCACCGTGCCCCTTTCCAAGTCCACTGATAAGGGGGACCTCCACCCTAGCCAGAGCAATAAGACAACTAACGGAGATCAAGGGGATACAAATCAGAAAGGAAGAGGTCAAAGTGTCACTATTTCAGATGATATGATAATATACATGAGCGACCCCAAAAATTCAACCAGAGTACTCCTTCAGCTGATAAACACCTTATAATGACTTTTATCATAAAGAAAAGATTCTGCTAATGAAGGCAGGGTTTGACTTTGTAAAGCATGCTTTTCAGGACTCATTATGTCACAGAGAATGCTCGCCATGAACTAGTGGTTACTCAGCTACCATAGACTCATGAGTCAGGTGGCACCTCTGAACAAGCAGTCCTGGTACTAACTACATTTAGATATTTTGTCTGGAAGACAAGAACAGGAAAAACAGCTGCTCTTGTGTCCTAGGCACATAACATGGACAAATTTCTCTGTCCTGAAAACCTTGTTTTAATTGTAAACCCCAAGAACAAGAGGATTTCTCCCTGACCACTGAGTAGGACACAGCTGCCAATCCAGCCAGGTCAGCCAACATAACCCTGCTCATAGACAGTGGCAACACTATTGTGGAACAGCATCAGCTGTCAAAGAGGTTTTGCCCTGAAGTTCTCTTTTTACAAACACTGATCTTTCACTGTTTCAGCCAAAAAAAAGTCCCAGGAATTGTCTGGTTTCCTTCTGTTTTCCCTGCTCTTAAAGACTCAATATCCAAAGGAATACTAGGCACAGCTTGCCTATTATATCTATGAGATTGTGAGTGTGCGAGTAACTACTCAGTTCAAAGTCACAACCTAGGAAATTTCAGATGCAATACCAAAGTAGGATACCACCTTGTCATTCCATATATACCACTTAATCCCAGATCACTTTGAAGCCTCCTTACTAAAGAAGCTATGCAATTGAATAAACGTTAAATTTTTATTTCCTATCTAAAATTGTCACAGAGGTAAACAGGAGTAACCATATGGCATCAGGATAAAGGGATAAGATGTGGCTTGTTGGGTTTCACAATAAAATGTCAGCTGTGCACAGGATCAGAGATCCTGTACACTGAGGAAGTTTCTTTACTCATCTCCATGGAAACCTCAAGATTCTCTCAGGTGCTAATTGGTTGAGAGGGAAAATGATGTCATGCAACATGTGAAAGCCAGTAAGAATTTCAGGAGCCAGTTATTAAAAGGGCCAAGTGGACAGTGTGCTTGAGAGAAAGTCTGAGCACCTATGCTTCAATCTGGGTGGCTGAAAGCACCCAACACAGAGATGACAGTTCCTGTGTCCAAGATTCTTAGTTCAGCAAAAGTGTCACATATTTCTTTCTAGAGGTCATTAATAATGTCATGGGTCCTTGACATTTGACTTTCAAATTATCACAGATTCCAGTATCATTTGTTAAATGCACAGATATGTTCTCAGTCAGTGAATTACTTTCTGGGAAAACACTCCCTTACCAAGGCAAATCTTAGAAAAGAAAGTTTTTAATTGTGTCCTTGCACATATTTTTACAGAGATCTTCCAAGATGTCATGTTAGCATTTAGTCATCTTGTTGTTGTCCTTCAGCAGATGTAAGAGCTTTTTATACTGAATCACAAGCATCAAGCAGAGAGAGATAGGCTGAGAGAGAAGGAGCTAGAGAGACATTTTCAGAAATAGAGAGACCAAGACCAACTGAAACAAAGATATAAAATGATAGACTGAGAGGGAGAGACTCCATTCCGTCTGGCCACAATCACTGGCATATCAATCTCAAAGCACACTCTCCTATAATATAATTCCAATAGGATTATATTATCTAACAAGGCCATACCTCCTAACCCTTCCAGACATTTCCTCACTGGGGACTAAATCTGTAAATAGATTAGTTTCAAGGGGACATTGCAATTAAAAAAACAAGACAAAAAAAAAAAAAAAAAACAGGAATTAGAAGAAAATGGAGGGACTTCTAGACAAAACAAAACAAAAACCATACTTATGCTGATAGTCTTTCATTCAATAAAATGATTTAATTCCTAGAAACTTCAAAGGAGTAAAGAACAGCACTGATAATCTCCTTTGGGAAAATGTGAAATATTTCCATAGGGAATATTATTCAGATAAGAAAATGACATCATTTTATTTTTAGCCAAATGGATGGAACCAAGAAATATCATCCTGGGTGAAGTAACTAAAATGCAGAAAGAAAAATATGGCATGTATTTACTTATTAGGAGGACTCCTAATAGTGGGAGATAAAGTTCCAATAGGCCATCTATTGGAACCAAACAAGTGTTCCACTAGTGGAATTGGGTGGCAGTTAATTGAGTTGTTGGGCCTGGGCATCCTCCAGAAATTTTCAAGCAACCCAGGCTATTGTTATTAAAAAATATGTTGCTCTCTGCTCTCACCTGACAGATCGGGGCCATGTTTTTGGATCCACAGAGATGTTTCCTTCTGTATCAAATCAGCAAGCATACAGAGACCAACAGACCAATTTTATGCAGAGAGAAAACTTAAACACCCAACTCTATATGGGATTTCCCTATGGAATTTTTCCTTTCCTCAGATCTCTGGGAAGCCTGTAGGGAAAGAGGCAGGAAGAGTGTCATAACTACACAGAGTTGAACACACAGGAGAACAATGCCCTGAGAATCAGGCCACAGAGGAAGATGATGCAGCCTGACTAGATGAGATCTGATAAGCTAGGGTAAAATAGAAGTGGAAGGAGGATCTCCCCAATCAAGGAACTAGAGAAAGGGCATAGGGATAGAAGAAGGAGGGTGGGTAGGACTGGATGAAGAATAGGAGCGGGCAGCAGAGGGGATACAAAGTGAAAAATCGTAATAAATAAACACATAAGACCAACTTAGATCAAGGTGTTGAAGTATAAATATCTTGAGGACTTGATGGCTTCTTCTTGTGTTTGGTACAAGGGTGCAGCAAGAATGAACTCAGTTTTTTTAAGGGAGTTGGCCAGTGAGACTCTTACCATTTCCAATCAGTATGTGAACAACACATACTAAAATTGAAGTGTTTTAAAGAAAAAGCAATTAGTGTGACAAATGGTAGAAATTTGAAACTATGAACAATGAGTGTAATGTATATTGTATTCAATTATCCAATTCCCACATACCCAACAAAAATAACATGTTGACAACTTTTACAATGACTTTTAATATGGAGAAAAGATTCTGTTAAAAGAGGGTGTAGTTTGACTTTGTAAGGCATGCTTTCAAGGAAATCATTATGTAGCAGAGAATCATAGCCTTGAAGAAGTCATTAACCAGTTACCACATATCCAGTGAGCAGTCCTGGCACTAACACTATGTTCAGACTGATGTTGGAGGACCACATCAGGAAACACAGCTCACTTTATGTCCTAGGTATATAATGAGGACACAATTCCCTGTTCTGTATGCCCAGTTTTAACAATAAACCCTAGGACCGAGAGGATTGCTCACTGATCACTGAGTAGGACAGAGCTGCTGTTCTTGGCAGGTCAACCAAGACAAACCTCTCACGGAGAGTTGCCAACACTAATGTGGAAAAGCTCCAGCTGTCAAATAATTTATTGGCTCTCAGTTCTCCTTTTATAGTAACTATCTTTCTCTGTTTCAGACAAACCAATCCCAGGAATTATATAGTTTTCTTCTCTTTTCCCTGCTCTTAAAGACTCAATACCCCAGGGAACCATAGACCCTGCCAACCTATTATATCAATAAGAATGTGAAGGTATATGTAGTGAGATTGCGGGTAACTGTTCAGTTCAAAGTCAAAACCTAGGAAATTTCAGATCAAATACCACAGTAGGGGAACACCTTGTCATTCAGTGCATTCCTCTTAATCCTACATCAATTTGAAGGTTCCCTACTTTGGAAGCTATACTATTAAGTAAACATTAAAGATTCATTTTCTACCTGAAATTGTGACAGAGGTAAACAGGAGTAAAAGTGTGGGTTCTGGATAAATGGATGAGATAAAGGCCTCTTGGATTTCACAAAAAAAAAGTCACATGTATACAGGATCAGAGATACTGGACACTGAGCAAAGTTGGTTTACTTATCTCCACGAAAACCTCAGAATTTTCTCAGGTACTGATAGGCTGAGAGGGATATTGATGTCATGCAACAGGTGTAAGACAGTAAGAGTTTCAGGAGCCATCTATTAAAATGGACATGTGAACATCAGACATGTGAAAAATGCTTAGCAACCCTACGTGCCTAAATATGGGCAGCTGAAAGCACAACCCATAGATGAAAGATCCTGCATCCAAGACTCTTATTTCAGGAAAAGTATAACATATTTCTTTCAAATGGTCATTATTAACATCACATGTCCTTGACATGTGACTTTGACATTATCACAGATTCCATTATAGTTTGTTAAATGCACAGACATGTCCTCTGTCATGACAATATTTACTGGAAAAATGCTCCCTGTCCAAGGAAACTCTTTGAACATAGGTTTTCAATTGGGACCTTGCTTATATTTTTACAGAGACCATCCAGGATGTCACTTCAGCAAGCAGTCATCTTGTTGTAGTCCTTAAGCAGAACTGATAGCTGTTCATATTGAACCACAAGTGGCGGTCAGAGAAAGGGAGCCTGAAAGAGACAGACAGAGAGAGAGAGAGCTAGAGAGACACATGCAGAAATAGAGACTAAGACCAACAAAAACAAAGATACAAAGTGAATGATACAGAGAATCCATCTTTTTGATCACTTTCATTGCCATATCATCAAAACAGTATGCCTGCTATAATATAACTCTGAAAGGAATTATATTTTTTTATATTTTTATTTTAATTTTTATCATTTACACTTTATTCACGTAGTATACCCCCATAACCCCTATCCCTTCCAACCCCATTTTCCCACCCCACTTGTACACGCATGCCCCTCCCCAACTCCACTGATAGGGAGGTCTTCCTCTCCTTCCTTCTGATCCTAATCTTTCCAATCCATTCAGGAGTGGCTTCATTGTCTTTCTCATTGACCTGGTAAGCCTGCACCCTCAACATGGTGAAGTTATCCAAGAGCAGGGCCAGTCACATCATGTCAGAGGCAGTGCATGTTCCCATTATTATGGAATCCACTTGGACCCTGAATTGCCATGATCTACATATGTTCAGGGTCCTAGGTTATCCCCATGCATGGTATGTGATTAGAGGATGAGTCTCTTGAAAGACCCCTGTGCTCAGATTTTTTGGTTCTGTTGTTCTCTTTGTGGAGTTCCTGGCCTCTCTAAATCTTATAATTTCTCTCATATATCACTAGAGTACATGCACTCTGCCCAACAGTTGACCATAAATCTTATCATCTGCTTTGATAGTCTGCAGGGCAGAGTCTTTTAGTGGCCCACTGTGGCAGGCTCCTAACTTGTTCCCTGTTTTCTCCTTCTTCTGATGTTCATCCTTTTTGCTTTCAGTATGGGGATTGAGCATTTTAGCCAGAGTCCTCCTATTTGATTAGTTTCTTTAGGTTTGCAGATTTTAGTTGGTTTATATTATATGTCTATATGAGTGAGTGTATCCCATGTGTGTCTTGATGCTTCTGGGTAGCTTACTCAAAATGATCTTTTACATTTCCCAAAATTTACCCACAAATTTCATGATTTCCTTTTTTTTTATTGCTGAGTAATATTCCATTGTGTAGATGTACCACAATTTCTGTATCAAATTTTCATGGGGGGGGCATCTGTATTGTGTCTAGGTTCTAGCTATTACAAATAAAGCTGCTACAAACATGGTTGAGCAAATGTCCTTATTGTGTACTTGAGAATCTTTTGGATACGTGCCTAGGAAAGGTATAGCTGGATATTGTGGAAACACTATACCTATTTGTCTGAGAAAGAGACAGATTGATTTCCACAGTAGTTGTACAAGTTTACATTCCCACCAGCAGTAGAGAAGTTTTCTCCTTTCTCCACCTTCTCATCAGCACTTGTTGTCACTTGAGTTTTGATCTTGGCTATTCTGATTGGTGTAAGGTGAAATCTCAGGGTTGTTTTGATTTGTAATTCCCTGATGGCTAATGACATTGAGCATTTCTTTAAGAATTTCTCTGCCATTCAATATTCCTATATTGAGAATTTTCTGTTTAGCTCTGTTCCCCATTTTTTAATTGGATAACTTGATTTGTTGCTTTTCAACTTCTTTAGTTCTTTATATATACTGGATATTAGCCCTCTTTCACATAGAGGCTTGGTAAAGATTTTTTCCCAATCTGTATGTGTTCATTTGTTTTGATAACACTGTCCTTTGCTTTACAGAAGCTTTTCAGTTTCATGAGATCCCATTTACTGATTATTGTTTTTAGAACCTGTGCTGTTGGGCTTCTGTTCAGGATGTTGTCTTTTGTGCCAATGAGTTCAATACTCACCCTCACTTGTTCTTTTAACCGATTTAATGTGTCTGGTTTTGTCTTGAGATCTTTGATGCACTTGGACTATAGTTTTGTGCAGGGTGATAAAAATGAAAATACTTGCATTTTTCTACATGTAGACATCCAGTTAAACCACCACCATTTGTTGAAGATGCTCTTTTTTACATTGTATGGTTTTTGCATCATTGTCAAAACTCAGGTGTCCATATGTGTGTGGATTCATTTCTGGGTCCTCTGTTTTTTTCCACTGATCCACCATTCTGTTTCTCTCCCAGTACCGGGCAGTTTTTATTAATGTTTCTCTATAGTAGAGCTTGAATTGAAGGATGGAGATATCTCCTAAAGACCTTTTATTGTAGAGGATTGTTTTAGCAAATCTGGGTTTTTTGTTTCTGTATGAAGTTGAGAATTTTACTTTCAAGTATTGTAAATAATTGTGTTGGTAATTTGATGGGAATTGCATTAAATATGTAGTTTGCTTTTGGTAAGATGGCCATTTACTATGTTAATCCTGCTAGTCATGACTATGGAAGCTCTTTACATTGTCTGATATTTTCTTCTAATTCTTTCTTCAGGGATTTGATTTATTTTCATACAAGTCTTTGACTTGCTTGGTTAGGGTCATACTGAGGTACTTCATGTCTTTGACCAAATACAAGAACACATCAAAGATATCATCCACTATGAGCAAGTACGCTTCATCCCAGATATGCAAGGGTGGTTCAATACAGAGAAATCCATCAATATGATCCACCATATTAACAAACTGAAAGAAAATAATAAAAAAAAACACATGATAATCTCTTTAGATACTGAAAAAGCATTTGACAAAATTCAACCTCCCTTCATGTTTAAAGCATTGGAGAGATCAGGGATACAAGGCATACATCTAAGTACAGTAAAGGCAACATACAGCAAGCCTATATTCAACATGAAACTAAACTGAGAGAAACACAAAGCAATCCCACTGAAATCAGGACAAGGAAAGGTGGCCCACTGTTTCCATATCTCTTCAACATAGTTCTGGAAGTCCTTACTAGGGCAATAAAATGATTGAAGAATATCAAGGGATAGAAATGTGAAACAAAGAAGTCTAAGTATCACTATTTACACATGATATGATAGTATACCTCATTGACCCCCAAAATTCTACATGGGAACTCCTACAGCTGATATACACCTTTGGGATAGTGACTGGATACAAAATTAACTAAAAAAAAAAAAAATCAGTAGCTCTCCTGTATACAAAAGACAAAAGGGCTGAAAAAGAAATTAGGGAAACAAAAGATATCATATTATCTAAAAAAGCCATACACCTAACCCTTCCCAGATATTTCTCCACTGGGGACTAAACATGTAAATAGATGAGCTTCAAGGGGATTTACAATTTAAATCACCAAGAAGTAAGATCAGATGGAGGGACTGCTAGGCTAAAAGAACATAGATATCATGAAAGTGTGTCATTCCATTAAAGTCCCAACAAGTTCCAAGGACTAAAGAACAGGACTGACAATCTCCTTTGGGAAAAATGTGGATTATTTCCATAATGGAGTATTATTCATTTAAGAAAATGACATCATCATGTTTTCAGGCAAATGGTTGGAACCAGGAAAAATCATCCTGGGTGAAGTACCTAAACAGCAGAAAGACAAATATGGTATGTATTTACTTATTAGGATGTCTTTTAAAACTGTGGGAAAAAATTCCAAAAGGCTATGTATTGTGAAAAAAATCAGTTTTCCACTACTGGGATTAGGTGTCAGTTAATTGAGTTGTTGGCTCAGGGCATGCTACAGAAATTTTGAAGCAACCAAGTCTGTTATTTTTAAAATATTTTGCACTCTGCCCACATTTGTTAGATGAGTGCCATGTCCCTGTTTCCACAGAGATGCTTCCTTTTCCATCAGATGGGATTGCATACAGAGACCCATACTCCTATGATATGCAGAGAGAGTCCTTACAACACATAGCTCCTAATGGAATTTACCTATGGAATTCTCCCTCCACTCAGAGCTCTGGGAAGCCTGCAGGAGAGGAGGCCAAAAAGTGTCATAAGTAAAGATAATTAAGGACACAAGGAGAACAGTGCTCTGAGAATCATGCCACAGAAGGCAGAGGAAGATGATGCAGCGAGCCTTGCTGACACCAGATAAACTAGGGTCAATTAGAAGGTGGAGGAGGACCTCCGCTATCAGGGAACTAAAGAAAGAGCATAGCAGTACAAGAAGGAGGGTGAGTGGGACTGGAAGGGATAGAGAGAGGGGGCAGCAGAGGAGATACAATGTGAACAAATCATAATAAATATATACGTAATAAACTTTGATCAAATTATGAAGTATAGAACTCATCAGGACCGGTGTCTTCTTCTTGGGTTGGTGCCAGCATGCAACAGGGATGATTTGTATTTTCTCTAAAAGACTTGGCACTGAGACTCTGATCATGTGCCAATGTTTAGATGAACAACACATATTTCAATTGATGTATTTAAAAATAATTCAGAGTTGCACATGGGTAGGAATTTGAATGTGGGAGCAATGGAAAATGAATGTAATCAAATTTCCACATAAGCAATAAAAATAATATTTTGACAACTTTTACAATGACTTTTAAACTGGAGAAAATATTCTGTTAAAGAGGGGCAGAGTTTGATTTGTAAGGCATGCTTTCCAGAAATTGCTAGGATTCTCTGCAAATAAATCTTTGCAGAGAATCCTAGCAATGAACTAGTGGTTATGCAGCTACCTCAGACCCTAAGACTTCAAGTGGCACATCTGAGCAAGCAGTCCTGCAACTATCACTACATTTAGAGGGTTTGTCTGGAGGACCACAGCAGGAAACACAGTAGCTCTTGTGTCCTAGGCATATAATATGGATGCATTTCACTGTCCTGAAGGCCCAATTTTAAGTGTAAACACCAGAACCAGTAGGGTTCCTCACTGACCACTGAGTAGGACTTGGCTGCCCATCCAGCCAGGTCAACCAAGGCAACCCTGCTCACAGAGGTTTCGCAACACTAGTAAGGAAAAGAACCGGCTTTCAAGTAGTTTATTTCCCCTCATTTATCCTTTTACACTTGTAGATTTTCTCTTTTTCAGCCAAACCAGTCCCAGGAATTATCTGGTTTCTGAAAGAATTTGGTAATTTGAATTCTGCCTCCTGGGCTTGGCAGATGCACAAGTCTTATCTAAGTTTTCTGTCACAGAGACTTTCCTTGGCGATCTCTGCATGTTGGGTTTTCTGAGCCTGAGAAGTAGATAGCAAACTCTCTGAAAGCTTGGATACTAGACAGCAAACTTTGTGTAAACTGGAGCAAATTCCTGGACACCTTGCCAGATGGCACAGATGTGATTCTATTGTGAATTTTTTTTTTTTTTTGCTTGTACCCTTTACTTTATAAGTGTTGTTTACACGTTCAATAAATTGAGACTTGATCAGGAACCTGTCTTGTCTCCATTCTTTGCATCTCTGTTCCCCCATTTATAATCCCTCTTTCCAGTGGATGGTGTTCGAATAGCCCACAGGACTGGTCAGTTTGCCTCTGAACAAGGGACTTTGAAAACAAGAGGCAATGTGAGAAACACTGATGTTTGGAGCTCTGAATGCCTAAGAAAAACTGTGCTTCACAACAACTGCCCATAGCATGGAGGAAGAAACAAGGAAGGCAAGCAATGATATCATGTGGCAGAGAAATAGCAAGAGATGTTAATGAAGACTTTAAAGTCAATTCTAATAAATGCATGGAATTGGGAGAAACATTCTTATCCACCTTAGTTTGTAAATGAAGATTGTCAATTACAAACTAATAATAATAATAAAATTGGATTGTTTGCCCTGGTAAAATTTAAAGTCTGATTTTGACTTTTAAAACTATAAATGTGATTTATGATTTCACTAATAAAGAGGATGTTTTTTATTAATATTACAAAAACAGGTTTTAAAAAAATATTTAAATGTTTAAAAAGCAGGTACCTCCCTTGTTTTTTGGCTTTGTCCCTATTTCTTTTGTTGTTTTGTTTTATTTTGTTTTTGTCTGCAGGCTTCTGTGTAGCTTCTGATTTTGGTTTGCCCACTAGGTCTGGAAAACTTGGAGAGTTTCCAATCTCATTGATGATGAATATGGAGGATGCTCCAATTCCCAGGAAAGAGCCCATGAAGGTTCTATTCCTTTTGGAACCAGGAGAGAGGATCGCTGGGACCGTGTTCTGTGTAGTAACAAGGCTGATGGAGCCTGCTCTCCATCTGGAAGCTTTGGAAAGGGCCATGGGCATCTGCTCCTCTAGAATCTATGTGTGAGGAGGGGACCCATGATGGGGTACAATCCTTCTGGAATCTGTGGGACATGTGTCCAGTAGGGGCTGGTTAAGTCCTGGTATTTGGGTATTCTGGGGTGTTTTAAAAAAGTAATCCTTGGGAAGTCTAACAAAGAACTTAAAACAGTTTCTCAACCTTTTGAGGGAAATAAAAAAGCTTAGTATGTATTTTAATTAATTTTACCAATTAAAACCAAAATATGCTTTTTAAGCCAATTAATCAAAAATTGAAGTTATTACAATATATCATGTAAAAAAATCTATAAAATATGCTGTTCTTCATTTAAAAAGTCTGGAGATTCTTAAGTGCAAAATGTTTGCTTATGCTCTTTTACAGAAAAAAAAAAAGACTACAGTTCCATGCTAGAGCAGGATTGTGTATGGTTATATTCAGATCATTCTTAACCATTCTATAAAATATATGCCTAGCTACCAGTCCCTAAATAAATGATTTAATGCTGATTTTTACTGGTCTGTAGATATAGTACAGCCGGAATAGTCTATTTTTGCTGAGGGCTACAGGCTAAATTTAGTTTTCTGTTTAATATTAAATAAAACTATTGTCCTTTAATTTTTTGCTGTTAAGTTTTAATACAATATGGTAGGATTAATAAGGTTTGTCAGCCTCTTTATAAATTGTTTATTTAAAAGTTTTGCTTTGATTTTTTTTTAAAGAGCAGATTTAAAGTTATGCTAAAGATTATAGTTGATAAAGATTGAATTTTAGCTAGTTTCTTTGTTTAGTTTTTTTTTTTTTAAGGTTGAATCTGAAATGGGTAGCCAGAAAGTTTGCCTATTTATATCTACCTAAAATTTGGTTCTAAAACATACATTTAAAAAATGCCAAAATTGAGATTATCACATCCTATTTTATAGGATGCAGTTTTCAGAAGATGATAAATATAGACAAAGAGTTACTCAAATATGCTTGCCCTCAGACTTGTCAGAGGTCTGATAAATATGGCATTTTAACATATGTAAGCTTATTATGGCAGAGTCAAACCTGTTGAGACACAAACAACAAATTCATTCAGTTTTTATAGATGCAACCTATAATTTTTCTATTTAAAACATAAGTTAGCCCAATTGTTGATAGTTTAACTGTATTTACTGATGGTTCATTATCTGGTGTTGCTGCCTATGCTTATCAAAGTAAAACAACATCTTCTCAAGTGTCTAACACATCTGTGCAAACAGCAGAGATATCTGTAGTATTGACGGTGTTTCAAAGTTTTAATAAGTAGTCTTTGAACATGTTTACAGATAGTGCATATGTAGCTCAGTGTTTGCCTAGGTTAGTGACTGCAGGTCAAATTCAGACATCTTCTTCTCCTGCTGGAATTTAATTTTTACAAATTCAAAATTTGATACAAAAGAAATGTTTCAACTTCTTATAGGACAATTGAGGACTCATTCTAATTGACAGGACCCCTGTCTAAAGGGAATGCATTGGCAGATGAAATCACCAAAGTTTATTGTTCATAGATAAAAAAAAGCACAGAATGCCCATAACAAGCATCATCTTAATAGTCAAATCTTGAGACTTAAATATAGATTGACTAAGGAACACGCCCATAGTATTGCAGTACTTGTGCTCAATTTCAGGCTGTTCCTCATTTGGGAGTAAATCCTACAGGATTGGCTCCAATTCAGATTTGAAAACTGGATATTACTAATATTCCTGAATTTTAACAATTAAAATATGTACATGTTTGCATAGATACCTATTCTGCATTTATTTTTGCCACTCCTCAACCAGGAAAAGCCACAAAGAATGTTATTGCTCGTTGTCTACTTGCTTTCAATATTCTAGGAATTTCTAAGCTATTTTAAACTGACAATGGAACATGATATAATAGCAAAACTTTTAAAAGATCTTGTCAACAGTTTCAAGTTTCTCATATAAGTAAAATAATCATCAAGGACAAGGGATTGTAGAACATGCTCACTAACCAATTAAGATTCATTTGCAGAAAACAGAGAAGGGGGAGCTAATCTTCTGGACACGTAAAAAAACATTTTTATCATGTTCTTTTTTGGATACGCATGGTAAATCTGAACCAGATAGGTTTTGGCATACAGAAACCAAGTAAACTTTTGTTAAAATAAAATGGAAGGGATCCTTTAAGAAATGAATGGCATGGACCTGACACTGTACTCATATGAGGACAAGGAAAATGACACAGCTCAATGGCTACTGGAACATCTGGTGTGACAAGTAGATGAGGAATTTACTCCTGACAATGATAATGGTGTCAATAAAGGCCCCTCCAGTCAAGATGACTGTTTATTGGGTGAATGTTTCTAATCCACCACTACTATATCCAGTTTCCTGGGATGATCCAGAAGTCCTTGTTATGTCAACAACATTTGGTTACTGGGTTTTCTTGCTTTTGAAGGAACACAAGTAAAACAGACTCATAACTTTTTACGACTAGGAAGAGGTCATTCTCCTTACTTACCAGAGAGAGTATTCATCAGGATGGTTTACCAGTCTCCCCTGTCCAGGTCATACATCAGAATACCAACTACTCTAAAGGTGGCAGCTCAAGCCTCCCTTTACAACCAGGCAAAATGGAACACTGGCGGGATATTATTGTCCCTTCCTACAGGAGTTAAGAATGACAGTCTTACATCTCCAGTGAGTTACAAACCCTGTGAGAAAGGGGATCAATGCATTTGTCCTCAACTGATGGTTCCTTGGACATGATGCATTAGAGACATGCTCACCATCTACTCCTAAGACAATGACTCTGCATTTACAATCATGGACTGGACTGGTCTATCATTAAGGGTAGTAAGAACTTGGCTCCTGGGTAAAGGCAGTCAAAATTCCTTTGTTTTAGAAACAGCTGTTAGTGCAGGACTTTGAAGGACTTCAAATAAAAATTGCCAAAACTATGTATGGAAATTGGAGATGTGTTGGGATATATAGGCATTCTCTCTGGGAATGCAAGGAGCTTTACTAAATTAACCAAGTATACTTCTGTTTGGGCATGTGTTAATCCTCCTTATTTACTGCTAATTGGAAACATTGCAGTAAGACATTTTAAGAACAATTATATCTATTCAATTCCATGTGTATATTCCAATCTTACTAATTTTTTAGTGCCGATAATAATGCTCTTTCAGTACTAGTTGTTAAGCGACTTGATTTTTTTTTATGATTCCTGTTAGGGTTTCTGATACTTGGTATGATGAAACAAAATTTAGTTGGACTCAGGTTCAGAATTACCTTGCTTGTATTTGGTCTAGGAAAAACTTCTCTTTGGACATGTTAATTTTGAGAAATAAGATCCATGACATAGAATCTGCCAATAAACCTAGGCAAATACAGCCTGGGTTATATTTACTTGCCTTTGGATGTGCTTTCCATCCTTTGACTCTGTGCTTAATTTGGGACTGACTCTTGCCAGACTGGCGGGTATGATTTTGTTGGCCTGTGCCTGCATTCCTTGTGTGTTACAGTTCCTTCTTCAACAAATTCAATGCATGCAAGTTCAGATACATGAATTTAAGTTAAAGATCTCTAACAACCCCATTTGATATGGAGATCACTCAATGATGTGTAAGAGTAAAATTGTGGTTTTTCCAACCTAAGACAGAGGCTCATAAAAATCACATCCAAGACCTTGATGACAAGTAAGGAAAAAATATACATTTCAGCAAACTAAGACAGGCTTTCCATAAAACAAAAAAGGGAGAACTGAAGGAGTTTGTTAGAATTCTTCCTCCTGACCTTGTCAAATGCTTGTTAATTGGAATTCTTCCTCCTGACCTTGTCAAATGCAGGTATTATCTAAGTTCCATGTCTCAGAGACTGTCCTTGGTAGTCTCTGCAACCAGGGCATTCTGAGCCTGAGAAGTAGAAAGCAGACTCCCTTCAACCTTTGGAACCAGACAGAAAACTTTGTGTAACCTTGAGTGAAGTCCTAGATACACTGCCAAGGGGCACAGACAAGTTGCTACTATGAAAAAAATTGCTTATACCCTTTGCTTTATAAGTGTTGATTGCACATTCAGTAAAGTGAGACTTGATCTGTCTTTTGTCCATTCTTTGCATCTCTGTCTCCCCATGTCCACTCCCTTTTTCAGGTAGACACTGTTCAACTATCCAGTAGGACTGGTCAGTTTACCTTCTCCTTTCCTGCTTTTAAAGACTCAATTCCCCAGTGACCCCTAGACCCTGCCAGCCTATTATATCAATAAGAATGTGAAGGGACATGTAGTCAGTACACAAGTAACTGCTCAGTTCAAAGTCACAGCTTAGGAAATTTCAGATCCAAGAGCAAAGAAGGAGACCACCTTGTCATTCTATACACTACCCTTAATCTTACATCACTTTTAAGCTTCCCTACTAAGGAAGCTGACCATTTAAATAAACCCTAGAGTTTCATTTCCTTTCTGACATTGTCACAGAGGTAAACAGGAGTAAAGGTATAGGATCTGGATAACGGGATGAGATAAAGGCTTGTTGGGATTCACAAGAAAGAGTCAAGTGTGCACAGGATCAGAGATACTGGACATTGAGGAAAGTTTCTTTACTTATCTCTATGGAAACCTCAAGATTCTCTCAAGTGCTGATTGGCTAAGAGGGAGCATGATGTCATGAAACAGGTTAAATTCAGTAAGTGTTTTAGGAGCCAGTTATTAAAATGGCTAAGGGGACAGCCTGCTTGAGAGAAAAGCTAAGCAGCCCTAATGCATCAATCTGGGCAACTGAAAGCACACAAAGCAGAGATGACAGTTTCTGTGTCCAAGACTCTTAAGATCAGGAAAAGTGTCACATGTGTCTTTCAACTGTTCATTAATAAACTCACATGTCCTTGATGTGTGACTTTCACATTTTCAAAGATTCAGTGATTATTTGTTAAATGCACACATATGTCCTCATTGAATTATTTACTCTGAAAATGCTCCCTGACCAAGGCAAATGTTTGAACAAAAAGCATTTAATTGGGACCTTTCTTACATTTTTACTGAGACCATTAATGATGTCATGTCAGGAAGCAATCATCATGTTGTAATCCTTCAGCACAACTGAGAGCTTTTCATCCAAAACCATAAGCATCAGGCTGAAAGAAGGAGACTGATAGAGACAGGGATAGATAGATAAGACCTAGAGAGACAGATTCAGAAATAGAGAGACTGAGAAAGACAGAAACAAATATATAAAGGGACAAGACCAAGAGACAGTGACTCCATGCTGTGTGGTCCCTTTAATTGGCATATCAACTTCAATGCACACACTCCTATACTATAACTTCAATAGGAATTATATTATCTAACAAGGCCATACCTTGTAACCCATACCAGACATTTCCTCACTGGGGATTCAACATCTAAATAGATCAGTTCCACATAGACATTTCAATTCAAATCATCAGACAGTGGAAGAAGTTGGAGGGACTTTTATGCTAAAAGAACATAGTTATCCTGAAAGTTTGTCATTCAATACAATAATTAAAGTACCAGAAAGTTCCAAGTTCTAAAGAACAGGACTGACAATCTCCTTTAGGGAAAATATAGAATATTTCCATAACAGAGTATTCTTCAGCTAAGAAAAAGACATCATGACATTTTCAGGTAAATGGATGAACCCAGAAAATATCACTCTGAATGAAGCAACTAAAATGCTGAAAGAAAATATGGAATGTATTCACATATTAAGAGATCTCATTATATTGGGGTATAAAGTTTCGGTAGCCCATCTACTGTGCCTAAACCAGTCTTCCACTAGGGATATTGGGTGGCAGTGAATTGATTTTTTTGAGCCAGGGCATCCTACAAAAGTTTTCAAGCTCCTAGTCTGTTATTAAAATATGTTGGTTCTCAGCCCTCAACTGATAGGTGAGTGCCATCCTCTTGGATCTACAGAGATGCTTCCTTCTGCATTAAATGGGATTGCATACAGAGACCCATAGTCTGATATTATGCAGAGACAGATCTTAAAACACCCAGCACTAAATGGAATTCTCCCTCCCCCCAGAGCTCTGGGAATCCTGCAAGATGGAAGGCAGGAAGAGAATCCTAAGAAGAGAAAATTGAAGACACAAAGGGAACAATGCCCTGAGAATCAGGCCACAGAGGAAGATGATGCAGCCAGCCTTGAAGAGACCTGATAAGCTAGGATCTAATAAAAGGGGGAGGAGGATCACTCTTATCAGGGAACTGCAAAAAGTGTATAGGGGTAGAAGGAGGATGCTGGATGGAATTGGAAGGAGAAGAGGGAGGATGCAGCAGATGGGATACCAAGTGAACACATCATAATAAATAAATACAAAAGAAAAACTGTGAACAAGGTGATGAAATATAGAGCTCTTCAGAACTGATGGCTTCTTGGTGGTGGTGCCAGGGTTCAGCAAGGATGAACTCCGTTTTCTTTAAGGGCCGTGGCACTGAGACTGTCATCAAATTCCAATTAGTATATGAACAACACACACATAATTCAGTTGAAGTATTTTACAAAAAATCAAATTTTTAGTATAAGCCACAGGTAGGAATCTGAGAGCTATGGAAAAGGAGTGTAATATATGTTATATAAAATTCATATACAATCAATAAAAATAATATGTTGACAACTTTTAAAATGACTTTTAATATGGAGAAATGATTCCACTAGAGGAGGGATTGTCTTTATAAGGCATGGTTTCCAGGAACTCATTTTGTAACAGAGACTCCTATCCATGAACTACTGGTTACCCAGCTAACTCAGGCCACATGAGCTCAGATGGCATCTCTGAAAAAGCAGTCCTGGCACTAACACTATGTTTAGAGGATTTTCTGGAGGACTACAGCAGCAAACACAGCTCCTCTTGGCATATAACACCAAAACATTTCGCTTTCCTGATGACCCAGTTTTTATTGTAAACCCCAGGAGCAGGAGGATTTCTCAATGACCTCTGAGTAAGACAGAGCTACCAATCGAGCTGGTCAGCCAAGGCAACCCTGCTCACAATGAGAGGGTTTCCAATACAAGTGTGAGCATCACCAGCTGTCAAAGTGTTTATTGCCCTTCAGTTCTTCTTTTATGTACACAGATCTTTCTCATTTTCACCCAAACCTGTCCCAGGAATTGTCTGGCTTCGTTCTCTTTTCCCTCTTCTTAAAGACACACTACCCCATAGAACCCTAGATCCTGTCAGCCTATTATAGCAAATACAAGGTGAAGGTACATTTAGTCACTACATGAGTAACTGCTCAGTTCCAAGTCACAACCTAGGAAATTTTAGGTCTAAGACCACAGTAGGAGACCACCTTTTCATTCTGTACATCACCCTTAACCCCACATCACTTTCAAACTTTCCTACTTAGGAAGTTGTCCAGTTAAATAAACATTAAAGTTTGTTTACTTGTCTCCATGGAAACCTCAAGATTCTCTCAGGCATTGATTGCCTGAGAGGGAGAATGATGCTGTAAAACAGGTTAAATTCAGTAAGTGCTTCAAGAGCCAGTTATTAAAAAGAGCCAAGAGGACAGTGTGCTTGAGAGAAAGGCTGAGCAGCCCTACATCCCTCAATCTGGGCAGCTGAAAGCAGACAACTCACTATGACAGTACCTGTGTCTAAGACTTAGTTCAGGAAAAGTGTCACATATTTCTCTTAAGAGGTCATTAATAGTCATGGTCCTTGCTTGACATGTGTGTTCATATTATCACAGTTTCCAGTATTTGTTAAAAGCACAGACATGTCCTCAGTCAGTGAATTACTTAGTGGGAAAATCCTCTCTGACCAAGGCAACACTTAGAACAAAAATTGCTTAATTGGGACCTTTCTTATATTTTAGCAAAGACCATCCAGGATGTAATCTCAGCAAGCAGTCATATTGCTGTAGACCTTCAGGAGATCTGAAGGTATATACAGAACCACATGCAGCATCCAGAGAGAGTAAGACAGAGAGAAAGAGAGGGACAGATTCAGAAATAGAGTGATCTAGACAGACAGAAACAAAGATATAATGTGATAGAGACTCCATTCTGTGTGGTCACTTTCATTGGCATATTAACCTCATAGTACACCCTCCTGTAATATAACTCCAATAGGAATTATGTTATCTAACAAGGCCACACATTATAACACGTGACATTTCCTTATTATGGACTAAACATGTAAATATATGAGCTTCTAGGAGACTAAGCAATTCAAAATCCCGAGAAGTAGAAGAAGACGGAGGGACTTCGAAGCTAAAAGAGCATAGTTTGACATTCAATACAATGATTACATTCCCAGTAATTTCCATGGACTAAAAAACATGACTAATAATCTCCTTGGGGAAAATTTCTCCTTGGGCAATATTTCCTTAATAGAGTATAATGCAGTTAAGAAAATGACATCACAATCGTGTTATTTCATCACAATGCTTTTTTAACATTACAATGCTTATATGACAATACAATGCTATTATGACATCACAATGCTGTTATGACATCACAATGTTGTAATGATATCACAATGCTATGATGACCACAAAATTGTATTATGCCTTACAATGATACTATGACATTATTCTGCTATTCTGACATCACAATTATCTCATGACTTCACAAACGGATGACTTCAAAATGGTATCAGGACATCACAATTCTATTATGATATCACAATATTTCGCTACTTTTACATTGCAATGCTATTATGACATCACAAAGGTATTAATACATGACTGTGGTGTGACTTCACAATGGAATTTTGATATCAAAATAAGATTATGTTTTCACAACGATATGAGTTCACATGATATTAGAACATCACAATGGACATCTCCATGCTACTATGACATCACAGTCCTATGATGACCTGATTGTGGTATGATATCACAATGGAATATTGACTTCATATTTTAATTTGAAATCACCATGCTACTATAACACCACAGAGCAATTATGACACAGTGATATGACATAACAATGCTGTTATAAAAATCACAGGGCTATTATGACATCATAAATTTTTATGACATCACATTCCTCTTATGCTATCATAATAGTGTTAGGACATCAAAATGCTTTTATGACATCACAGTGATATAACACCACATTGCTATGATGACCTCACAATGCTATGATGACATAAAAATTATATTATGACATCACAATGTCATCATGATATCACTATTCAATCTTTACATCTCAGTGCTATTATGACAAAATGACGCTCTTATAATTTGGCAGTGTTATGAGGTCTCAATGCAATTATGACATAACAATGATATTAGGCCATCTCAATGTTATGATGACTTCACAATGCTATTATGCTATCATAATGGTGTTAGGATTCGACATGCTTTTATGCTATAGTATCACAATTCGATAATGAGACCAAAACTGTATATGACATCACAATGGCATCATGACATCAATATTCATCATTACTTCTCAATGCTACTATGACAACACAATGAACTTATGACTTGGCAATGGTATGAGGTCTCAATGCTATTAACACATCACAATGATATTAATAAATCACAGTGCCTTTATGACATCACAGTGGTGTTATGACTTCACAATGCTCATATGACATCACAGTGCTATTATGATATTACAATGGTATTATGTCATCACAACTGTATGCAACATCACAATGCCATTATGACATCACAATGATATGACATCACTTTGCTTTGATGACATTACAATGGTATTATGATATCACGATGGCATCATGACATCAAAATTCCTCATGACATCCCAATGCTCTTAGGATATCACATTGCTATTAAACATCATTGCAATAGCACATCACAATGGAGTTATGACATTGCATGACTATGATGACTTCACAATGCTATGACATAAAAATGATGTTACGATATTACAATGCTATGATAACATCACAAATTTATTACGACTTCGCAATGGTACTACAATATGACTGAAGTATGACATCAGAATGGAATTTTGACACCAAAATTATATTATGATATCACAATGTTATATCACAGTGATATAACATCACAATTGCTATGATGATATCACCATGGTATGATGACATAATAATATGACATCACATTGTTATGATGACATCAAAATGGTATTATTACACAAAGCTATTATGACACAATTGTTCAACAATTCTATCACAATTGTATGATGACAACACAATACTATGATGACATCACAAAGATACAACATCACATTGCTATGATGACATCACCATAATATTGTGACATATCAAATTTCATCATGACATCCCAATGCTATTAGTGTATCACAATACTCTTACAACATGATTGTGGAACCACATCACAATAGAATTATGACATTAAAATGCTATAATGACTTCACAATGGTATGACTTTACAATGATGTTTGGACATCACATGATGATATCACAATGCTATTATGTTATCACAATGGTGTTATGACTTCACAATGGTATTATGACATTACCATGATATTATGACGCATTATGACATGATTGTGGTATGACATCCCAATGAAATTTTGTTATGATATCACAAATATATTAGCACATCATAATGTTATTATGACATTACAATGCTATTATGACTTCAAAAAGGTATTATAACATCACAAATGCATGACATCTAAATGCTATTATTTCATCACAATGGCATCAAGACATCAAAATTCATCATGACTTCGCAACGCTATTATGACATTACAATGCTATTATTTCACAATGGTGTTATCACATTGCTATGATATTTGGACACCACATTGGCATCAAAATTCATTATGACATCCCAAATCTATTATGACATCACATTGGCATTTTGGCTTCAAAATTCATCATGACATCCCAATGCTATTAGGAAATGATCGTGGCATGACTTCACAATGGAATTTTGATATCACAGTGCTATTATGGCATCAAAATGGCATTATGATATCACAATGGTATTATGACAAAATAATTCTATTATAAAATCACAACTTCACATTCAGTATGATTTCAAAATGCTTTTAGGACATCACCATTCTATCATGACTTCACAATACCATCATGACATCACAATGGTATTATTTCATCACAATGCTATTTGACTTGATAATGATATTATGATATATCAATACTATTAAGACATTACAATGTGATGATATCCCAAGGGTGTTATCACATCACAATGCTATTATGACATCACAATGCTATGATAACATGACTGCTTATATGCTTTCACAATGGTGTTATGACTCCAAAATGATTTTACGACTTCACAATGTTATTGTGACATCACAATGCTATTATGACATCAAAATTATATGATGACATCACAATGCAAAAATGATATCACAATGGAATTATGACATCAAAATTCATGACATTCCAATGCTAGTATATCATCCCAATGCTCTTATGACATGACAATGGGGTTATGACCTCAATATGCTATTATGACATCACAATTATATCATGACGTCACAAAGGTATTACTTTGCAATGATAGTAGGACATTCCATTTCTATGATGACTTCACAATGGTATTAGGATATCACAATGCTATGATGATATCACAAAGCTATTATCACATCACAATGATATCACATTGTGATATGCTATGACAACAAAATTATGTCAAGACTTCCCACTGGTATTATTACATCACGAACTTATCATGACTTCACAATGCTATTACGACATGATTCTGTTATGATATCAAAACGTATTTATGACATTACAATGCTATTATGACTTCACAACTGTATGACTTTATAATGTTAATAGGACATCTCAATGCTATGATGGTATAACAATGCTATTATGACATCACAGTTGTGTTAGGACTTCACAATGATATTTTGACATCACCATGCTATCAAACCATCATGATGTTACTGTAGTATGACATCACAAAATAATTGTAACATCAAAATGTATAATGACTTCACAACTGTATGACTTCACAATAATATTAGGACAAAACAATGATATTTTGATATCACAATGGCATCATACCTTCCCAGTGCTATTAAGACATCACAATCCTATTCCAAAATGCTTGTGGTTTGACATCCCAATGATATTATGACATCACAATGCTATTATGACATGATTGTGTTATGATGTCATAATGGAATTACATTACAATGCTAATATGACTTTACAACGGTATGACTTTACAATGATATTAGGACATCTTGATGCTGTGATGACATCACAGTGGTATTATGACTTCACAATTGTGTGACATTTCAAAGCTATTATGACACCATGATATGACATCACAAAGCTATTATGCCATCACAATGCCATTTTTATATCAGCATGCTATTATTACATCACAATGCAGTGACACCATATCATTTAATATTACAAAGGAATTATGACATCACAATATTATTTTATCATTAAAATGCTTTTTGAAATCACAATGGTATTATGACTTCACAATGGTATTCTGACCTCACAATATTATTTCAAAATCAAGATGGAATTATGACATAACATAATTATTATGATATCACTATGCTATTATGACATCACAAAGCAATAATGACATTAGAATGGAATTATGATATCACAATCCTATGATGACATCCCAATACTATTCTGATATTCCAATGGTATTATAACATCATAATATTATATCACCATGCTATTATGATATCACAATGCGATGATATCAAAATGCTATTATGATAATCAATGGTATCATATCACAATGCTATGATGACATCACATTAGTATTATGACATCACAATTTTACTATCCCATCCCAATGATAATATGACATCACATTGCTGTCACCAGATCCCAATGCATTAGTGACATCACAGTGATATGACATTACAGTGTTGTTATGACATCATAATTATCATTATGACTTCACAATGTTATTGTTAGGTCACATTGGGATATCATGACATCCCAATGGATTTGTGATTTCACAATGATATTATGACATCACAATGGAATTATGATTTTAATCATATTATTATAACATCACAAAGTGATTATGATATCACAATGCTATTATGACACCAAATTTAAGGAATTTGAACTAAAGAAAATTGGGACTAGGTGGCACAGAGGTTAAGAGCATTCTTTACTCTTACAGATGTCCTTCTTCAATTCGCAGCAACCACCCTTTGGCTCCCAACCATCTATAATGAGATCTGGTGCCCTATTTTGGCATGCAGGCAGAACACTGTATGACTATATATGAGTAGATAGATAGATAGATAGATAGATAGATAGATAGATAGATAGATAGATAAAATAAAGTGTTGGTACAATGTTCTTTTAGAATGTACATAATTTACCCTTGTTCAATCAAATGCTGATTTCTGTCCCCCACTCTCGGGTTTCAATGCAGAAATTTCACTGTAATACTTATTCTATGCACCACCTGTCTCAAGTTTGTGTAAACGTGCCACCATTTGTTCTCTGTATTTTCAATAAAACAACCAGCTACAATGCTGAGCAATGGAGAGGACAGGGTGGGACATCCAGGCACATAGAGGGAGGAAAAGCAAAGAAGCAGGGAAGGAGAGGTGGAGAATCAGCAGGAGAGTTCTTGGAACCATGTGGAGAGATGGACCATACCTAAGATACGACTACAAGAACGCATAATGAGTGAAATCTGAATGGTAGGAATCTATGTGGTCTTGGAAGTTTAGGATAGAATAACTATTGCCCAGCATTGTGCTCTAGGTTAATTAAATAAATCCCAGTTTCTGTGTCGTGATTGGGGTATCCAGCTGGTTTAGGAATAACTGCTGTTTAATCAAAACAGATATTTCAGTAGTAAATATTAAAAACTATCTACAAATGACACCAAGCTAATCTAATTGTGATGTCAAAACTGCATTATTCTGTCATAGTAGGTGATTTTATTAATGACCTCTTGAAAGGAATAAGTGACACTTCCTGAACTAAGAATCTTGGATGGGAACTGTCATCACTGGGTTGTGTGCAATCAGCTGCCCAGATTGAGGTATGTATGGCTGCTCAGGCTTTCTTTCAAGCAAGCTATGTCCTACTCAGTGGTCAGTGACAAACCCTTCTGGTCCTCGTGTTTACAATTATACCTGGGCGGAAAAATGGGTCCATGCTATATGCCTAGGATAAAAGAGTAGCTGTGTTTACATCAGTGGTGCTCCAGACAAACACTCTAAAGGTAGTGTTAGTCCTGGCACTAACACTTCTATAAGATTCCCTGCACTCTGGCCAAAGTTTGGCTGGGAGTCTCAGCATCTGCTTCGATCCCCTGCTGGGTGGAGTCTGAACACTAACACTACCTTTAGAGTGTTCAGCAGAATCTTTTGTCCATTTTCACATTCATTGTACAAGTTGTCAACATATTATTTTTACTGATTATGTGGGAATTTCATATAATATACAACACACTCTGTTTCAATTGCTCGCAGGTTCAAATTCATAACCATGTGTCACATTAATTTTTTGTTGTTGTTGTTTAAAATACACCAGTTCAAGTATGTGTTGTTCATATAATCAATGGAACATTATCAAAGTCTCACTGCCAAGACAATTAAACAAAACTGAGTTCAGCCTTTGCTGCACCCTCGAACCACCTCCAAGGAATCCATCAGGCCTGAAGAAGTCTATACTTCATCCCTTGATGACAGTTTTTCTTGTATATTTATTTATTACAATTTGTTTGCTATTTATCACCTCTACTACCCCCTCCTTTTTTCCTTCCCATACCACCTACCCTCCTTCTTCTAACCCTTTGCCCTTTCTCTAGTTCCCTGATAAGTGAGATGCTTCTCCACCTTTTATCTGTCCCTAGTTTATCAGGACTCTTCAAGGCTGGCTGCATCATCTTCCTCTGTGGCCTGATTCTCAGGGCATTATATTCCTTTTGTCCACAATTAACTCTAATTATGATATTCTTCCTGCCTGCTCTCCTGCAGACTTTCCAGAGCTCTGAGTGGAGGAAGAATTTAATAAGGAAATCACATTTAGAGCTGGGTGTTTTAAGCTCTCTCTCTGCATAATATTGGACTGTGGTTCACTTTATGGAATCCCATCTCCGTGGATCCAAGAATATGGCACTGATTGATCAGTTGAGGGCAGAGAGCAATATATTTTAATAACAACAGCCAGGGTTTCTTGAAAAATTTCACAGGATACCGTGGTCCAATAACTGAATTCACTGTTACCCATTCATCCTATTGTGACACTGGTTTAGTCACAATAGATGGCCTATTGGAACTTTATACACCTCTATTTGGAGACCAATAAGTGAATACATACCATATTTGTATTTCTGCATTTTAGGTACTTCACCCAGGATTTCCTTGTTCCATCCATTTGCCTGAAAATATCATGATGTCATTTTCTTAGCTGAATAATACACTGTTATAGAAATATTCCACATTTTCCCCAAAGGAGATCGTCAGTCCTGTTTTAGACCTTGGAAGTTGCTGTGAATTCAATCATTGTATTGAATGAAAAAATGTCTGGATAACGATGTTTTTTTAGCCTAGAAGACCTTCCATCTTCTTCCACTTCTTGGTGTTTTAAATAGAAGGTCCCTTCAAGCTTGTCTATTTTCATGTTTTGTCCCCAGTAGGCAAATGTCAGGGAAGGGTTATAAGTTATGGTCTTATTATATGGAATTATATTATAGGAGAGTGTGCTTTGAGGTTGATATGCCAATGAAAGTGACCAGATAGAATGGGTCTCTGTCTCTTAGTCTCTGTCACTTTCTATCTTTGTTTTTGTCAGGCTTGGTCCCTCTATTTCTGAATCTGTCTCTCTAGCTATTTCTATATCTGTCTAAATCTCTCTACCTGCTTCTTGTAGTTTGAAAAGCTCTCAGTTCTGCTGAAGGACTGCAACAAAATGACTACTTGCTGACATGACACTCCGGGTGATCTCTGTAAAAATGGAAGTAATCAAATATTTTTGTTCAAAGATTTGCCTTGGACAGGGAGCATTTTCACAGTAAGTAATTCACTGACTGAGGACATATCTGTGCATTTAACAAACAATAATGGAATCTGTGATAATGTGAAAGTCACATGTCCATGACAAGTGACCTTATTAACGACCACTTGAAAGAAATATGTGATCCTTTTCCTGAACTAAGAGTCTTGGACACATGAACTGTCATCTTGGGTTATGTGATTTCAGCTGCCCAGATTGAAACATTTAGGGATTCTCAGCGTTTCTCTCAAGATTGTTGTCCACTTGGGCCTTTTAATAATTTGCTTCTGAAACTCTCACTGGCTTTGACTTGTTTTATGACATCATTCTGCCTCTCAGCCAATCTGTGCCTGAGAGTATCTTGACATTTTCAAGGAGATGCGTAAACAATCTTTCCTCAGTGTCCAGTATCTCTGATCCTGTGCACAAGTGATACTTTCTTGTGAACCCCAACAAGCCTTTATTTCATCCCTTTATCCAGATTCTACACCTTACTCCTGTTTACCTCTATGACAATGTCAGGTAAGAAATGAAACTTTAATGTTTATTTAATTGGGCAGCTTCCTAAGTAGGGAAGCTTCAAAGTGATGTGGGATTAAGGGGAATGTACCAAATGACAAGGTGCTCTCCTACTGTGGTCTTGGATCTGAAATTTCCTAGGTTTTATTTTGAACTGAGCAGTTAGTCCTGTACTCACTAAATGTACCTTCACATTCTTATTGACATAATATTCGAGCAGGGTCTAGGGTCCCTTGGGGTATTAAATCTTTAATGGGGAAAAAAGAGAAGAAAGCAGATAATTTCTGGGATTTATTTGGCTGAAAAAGAGAAATATCCTGTAGGTAAAAGAAGAACTGAGGGGCAGTAAACTATTTAACAGCTGGTGTTGTTCCACACTAGTGTTGCCAACCCTCTATTAGTAGGGTTGCTTTGTCTGACATGGCTGAATTGGCAGCTGTGTCCTACTCAGAGGTCACTGAGGAACCCTCCTGGTCCTGAGATTCTATTTTAATATGTTCCTTCAGGGCAGATAAATGGGCCCAAGTTAAATGTCTAGGAACCAAGAGCAGCTGTGTTTCCTGCTGTGGTCCTCCAGACAAACTCTCTAAATGTAGTGTTAGGGCCAGTAATGCTAGTTCACTGGTGTCACTTGAGCTCATGCAGGCTGACGTATCTGGGTCAATAGTAGTTCATGGCTGAGATTCTCTACTGTATAATGAGTTTCTGGAAAGCATGCCTTAGAAAGTCTTACTGTGCCCTCCTTAGCGGAATCTTTTCTCCATGTTAATAGTCATTGCAAAATTTGCCTACATATTATATTTACTGATTATATGGGAATTACATATAATATATACACTCCTTTTCCATGACTTACAGGTTCAAATAGTGTGACTTACCCATGTGTCACACTATTTTTTTTTTCTTTAAAATACATCAATACTAGTATGGGTTGTTCATCTCCTAGTTGGAACATGATCAGAGTCTCAGTCTCTTGCTTAAAGAAAACTGAGTTCATCTTTATGGCACCATGGCAAAACCCACAAGAAGAAGCCATCAGTCTTTATGATCTGTATAGTTCACCATCGTGAAGACAAATTTTCTTATGTATTTACTCATTATGATTTGTTCGCTTTGTATCACTTCTGCTGTCCACTCCCACTTTTCCTTCCAGTCCCACCCACCTCCTTCTTCTACTCCTATGTCCTTTCTCAACTTCCCTGATCGCGGAGGTTCCTCTCCCTCTTCCATCTGACCCTAGCTTATCAGGTCTCACCAAGGCTGGTGCATCATCTTCCTCTGCGGCCTGATTCTCAGGGCATAGTTCGCCTTGTGTCCTCAATTTCTTTACTTATGACACTATTCCTACCTCCTCTTCAGCAAGATCCCCACAGGTCTTAAGAGAGAGAGAATTTTATAGGGAAGTTCCATTTAGAGGTGGGTTTTTTAAGTTCTCTCTCTGTGCATAATATCGGACTGTGTGTCTCTTTATGGAATCCCATTTGATAAAGAAGGAAGCATCTCTATGGATCCAAGAACATGGTACTGATCTATCCATTGAGGGCAGAGAAAAACATATTTTAATAGCAACAGCCTGTTGCCGGAGCCCACCTGCAGAATTGAACAGTTCTTGAGTTGGGAGTGAGGATTAAAATTAATAAACTAACACACAACACACAGGAGACTTTTTAAGAGGTTCCAGACTTGATCAGCCCCTTTTTTATTGCAGAGATCTTTTAAGCCAGAGTAAAAACAGCTCAGAACAATGGGTTAAATTCACAAGGACGTGAATCCAGAGGTGTGATCTTCACAATTTATCCCACCTGTTGTCACAAACAAAAGGAGATGGACTTGCAAATTCTTCCCTGACTTCAGTGAAGGCCTGGTAAAAGTAGTCTTTCTGCTGAGATTTAAATATCAAAGCAGCTGCCAGATCCACAGCTCCCAACAGGTCTCCCTTATTTATTTATTTATTTATTTATTTATTTATTTATTTATTTTTAAATATGACCATAACTTAAGAGATATGGAGAAGATTATGCCTGTCTTAGGTTGTTTTTCTGGTAAGATATATTCTTACCAGTCATTGGTACATGAATTCCATGCCTTGGGTTGAACATATCCCAGAGAAACTTTACACATCATTGATGTCATTGATTACCAACCTCTGCTAGGGCAGAGACTGGAGTTTGATCTTATACAGATCAGCTCAGCTTTGACATTCTAAAAGGCCTTCAGGCAGGTTTTAGTTGCCACCTATAGGAGCGCATCTCCTATCACAAGCCAAGTCCAAAATAACACTCCATAAAGGTGACTTAGCAGATGACTCCTTGTGTAAATTACCAAGTCTGAGAAACATTCACAGGAACCATAGTAAAAAGTTGTCCAGCAATTAGAACCATTTGAAAGCTTACAAATACAGTTTGTTAGTTTACTTTGAAGGCAAGAAACATTAAAGTTTAAATCTTGTTAACATCTCCAAACAACAAAACAAAAAGCAAATTTACATACGCAGTTACAGGGCCTCCCAAGAGTTTCTAAAGCACGCTTGTTTTGGTCTGCTGAAAGCTAGAGTCAGACTCAAGTTTCGCAGTTAGTCCTCTTTTTCATTTTTCCTGATTTTGTTGAGAATTTTCCGTATTAACAGAACAATCAAGCCAGTCCATTGTATAAGAGGTTTCTCCACATGATGTCTTCTCCCAGGAGCAGAATGAAACAAAAGCGGGTCAGGAGCTAAAGCCCAATGCAGCTTTACAGTCTCAGTCAGGGCAGAATTTACAATTGTCTACAGCAGGACAATCTTCCTTCTGGGGAACAACTCCTGTAAATCATATCAGCTTTTCTGGGATCCACCTGGCTCCTTCTGTGTCCTGTGATAAAACACAAACATGCCCTCTTCCCCATATTAATACGGGGTCAGGGCCCTGCCATATTCCATTAATTGGATCTTTCCATTTTACTTGGGCATAATTATCTTTGGTATTATGATGCCACAATGAATCCACTGCAGAACAGCCTTGTATATCCACATTCAAAAAAATTAAAATAAAGCGAACATGATTAATATAATTCTGTGGTGTTTGTGGATATAACTCCCCCCTTTTTAGTTTTTGCAATTGGTTCTTAAGAGATCCATGGGCTCAGTCCACAATTCCTTGGCCTTGGGCATTCTATGGAATGTCAGTTTTATGACTTATACTCATTTTTGCAAAAAACGCTGAAAATGTAGACTCCTATATCCCAAGCCATTATCAGTTTTTATAATGGAAGGAATACCAATTGCAGCAAAACACTTTAAGCAATGACTGATAACATGTTTGGTGCCTTCTCCTGTTAAGGGAGTTGCCATAATAAATCCTGAAAAAGTGTCAATTGTTACATGAACATATTTTAGTTCTCAAATTTTGGGGCACGAGTTACATCCATTTGCTACAAATGATTGGGAGTCAAGCCTCTAAGATTGACACCATAATGAGGTACATTAAAATGTTCAGGACAAGAGGAACATGATCTTACAATTTCTCTAGCGGCTTCTCTGGTAATATTAAATTGTTACATTAAGCTCTTGCTATTTTGATGATGTAATGCATGAGAATTTTGAGCCAATTCTTCTTGGGATAATACAACCAAATTTGTGGCTTGATCTGCAAAATTATTTCCTAAATTGAAAGGTCCAGGAAGCCCTGAATGAGCTCTAATATGTCCTACATAACAGGGCTGCACATGGCTGCAAATATTTTGTTGAATCTCTCTAAATAGATCTTGTATTTGTCTATTAGCTGTATTAACATATGCTGCAGTCTACAGGACTTGGAAGGCTTTAGCTTTATAACAGCTATTATTTTACAAGTTGAAAGAGGTAGAAGCCAATTTTTTAAAGACTGCAGCAACAGCTCATAATTCTGCAACTTGAGCTGAGGCTGGCAATGTTTGCAAAACAAAAGCTTGTCCCTGTAGTAGATATACAGCTTTTCCATTTGAAGATCCATGTGTGAATACGGTTGGAACTTGAGGATTAAGGCTTTTGTTTAATTACTTTAGGAAACACGAAAGCATGCTCATTGGCAAATTGCAGTAACTTATCTTTTGGATAATGATTGTCAATGCGTCCTAAATAATAAGCAAAAGCTATGGTCCAACAATCTGCATTTTGAAATAACCAATCTACTTGCTGTTTGGTCAAAGGGACTCCAATTAAGGCAGGCTCTCTAACAAAATACTTGTGGCGTTCTGTGTGAGCCATTTGAACTAAACTAGCCACTGCTTCAGAATATGGTGTCAGAACTCGAACAGGAGACACAGACAAGTTCAACCATAATAATGGAACTTCTTGCCACAATATAGCAGTTGGACTATGAACAGTAGCCAAAATATATGCACCCCATTCTTTTAAATAATAAATATATTGAACATGTTGCTTTTCAATAGCTAATCCTATCTTTTGTAAAGCATTACAAGCTTCTTTGGTTTGATATGTTCCCTTCTTGACAAAGGATCAGCCTCTCCTTTTAAAATGTCAAAAAGTGGTTTTAGCTCTCCTGTAGTTAATTTTAAATGGGGTCCTAGCCAATTAATATCACCTAACAACTTTTGAAAATCATTTAAAGTTTTTATGTTGCATTTCCTTAATTGATTTTTTTGAGGCATAATAGTCTGAGGATATAATTTATATCCCAAATACAAATAGGGTGGTTTTCTCTGCACCTTTTCTGGTGCAACAACTAAACCTAGATCCTTTAAATCTTGTTCTAACTGTGTAAAACCACTTTATAATATCCCTTCGTTTTTATGAGCCAGTAAAAATGTCATCTATATAATGAATAATATACACACAAGAATATGCATCTCTGGTTTTAAAAACAGCTTGAGCCACAAAGTTTTGACATAAAGTCAGACTGTTTGCCATACCTTGAAGTAATACAAGCCAATGATACCTCTTCATAGGTTCTTTAAAATTCACTGATGGCACCCAAAAAGCAAATCTTTTACAATCTTGAGGAGGAAGAAGAATAGTATAAAAACAATCTTTTAAATCTAGTATAATTTTAAAAGTATCTCTAGGTATAGCAGAAGGGGTAGGCAATCCAGGTTGTAAGGCTCCCACTAATTTCGTGGTCTCATTTACTTTTCTGAGATCTTGTAAATGTCTCCATTTCCCTGACTTCCTTTTTATAACAAAAATAGGGGAGTTCCAAGGTGAGTGTGATGGAGCAATATTGCTGCTATCAAGCTGTTCCTGTCCTAACTGCCCAGCGTCTTTAATTTTCTCAAGGGAAAGAGTCCACTGACTCACCCACACAGGATCATCTGCTTTCCATGTTATTGGATCTGCATGGGGTACAGGTTGTTCAGTGACCTCCTCTAAAAATGACCCAACCCCTTTTTCAATTTTTTTTGGGATTGATATTAATTGCTGAGCTATGCCTAGTGCTGATTTTTCCAATCCTAAAGTAAGCATCAGATTGGTAACTGCATTGCTAGGACTATAAAAGTATACCTTCATATTAGTCATCACTTCTCTACCCCACAGATTAACAGGAAGGCCAGGG
The DNA here is from genome assembly GCF_030254825.1 of Meriones unguiculatus. NCBI lineage: Eukaryota > Metazoa > Chordata > Mammalia > Rodentia > Muridae > Meriones > Meriones unguiculatus. The sequence goes on from NW_026843709.1 coordinate 10,502,690, forward strand.
ATAATGTATGGTTTAAAAGTTCCCTTGTGTCCTTCCTCATCCTTCCAATCCTATTCCTCATAATTGTGTAATAGAGTATTGTTTAGGCCAAAGCAGAGGCCACTGATCAGCAGTTAAGACAGAGACATCAGCTCTTGTATCCAACAAGCCTGTAAATTTTCTTCCATTAATTTGTAACACTAGCTCAGGCCAATTGGGACCAATAGCTTGTACCCAATAAGTATCAGAGGATCCAAAACTTGCATCTCCTCTCCTATCCTTTTTATTTGCATTTTTTTGTCTGAACTTGGGGGAGCAATATTAATTGAGCTAATCTTTGACCTTGATTTATTACAGAAATTCCATTTGGAGAGTATGTCATAATTTTTTATCTCCTCTTCAAAATCAGCATCAATTACTCCAGGAGCTACTAAAATTTCCTGCATAGTAGTACTACTTCTTCCTAATAATAGTCTCAGAGTCCCTCTAGGTAATGGACCATAAACCCCCATAGATAGGGCTTGCAGCCCCATTTTAGGAGTTAATATTGTGTAAGCAGAGGAACTGAGGTCCAGTCCTGTGCTACCTGTGGTTGCTCTGCAGAGGACCTGAATGGATTTTCTTGTAGTGCCCCATAATATTGTTGTGGGGCCTGATGCTGGTCCCCTTTCCAGCTTCCCTGTATTAAAGGGTTTCCTACAGCATCTCTATTAGACTTACACTCATTAGCCCAATGCTTTTCTCTTTTACATCTTGGACGTAGACCGGGTTCCTTTTGACTCCCTTCATTCTTACTAGCACCAGGACAATTTTTTCTTTGATAAACCATTTGCCCACAACCATAACAATTTCCAGATACTCTATGCTTTGCGTCTTTCTTTTGCTGAAATAACATGTCTTTAATAGATTTCCCCTGTAGGGATGTAGCCATCCCTACTTCTTGAGTATAAGACGGCCCACTGTCTGAAGATAACCTAATATATTCAGAGATATCTCATTTCTTTCTAATGGGTGCCAAGGCTGCTTAGCAAGCACTGTTAGCATTCTCATAAGCCAATCGTCTTACTAATAATAATCCAGACTTTTCATCACTTACAACTCTGTTTGCTGCTTGCATTAATGTTGCCACAAAATCTTTAAATAACTCATCAGGTCCTTGACAGATTTTAGACAAATCCTCCACCTGTCTACCTGCTTGTGGAAGTTTATTCCAGGCCCTCTGGGCAGCAGTATTTACCTGAGCATATATGGCCACATCAAAATCCAATTGTTGTCCTATTTCCCTGTAGATTCCTTCTCCTGCAAGCATGTCATAAGTTATAGGAATTCCCTGAGCTAGATTAAGTTCAGCTGTAGCTTGACAATGCTCTGCAAATTCTGACTTCCATAATAAATTATCTTCTCCTGATAAGCATGTTCTTGCTAACTGTTTCCAGTCCCCTAGGCAGAAGGCCTCAGTAGATATGGACTCCAACAGAGCCTGGGTGAAAGGTGCTGTAGGACAGTATTGGCAGCATGCAGATTTTAATTCTTGTATTTGTTTAAAAGATATAGGAGCATTGACTCTTGCCATATTACCTCCCTCAGGTTGCTCCAGAATAGGAAAACCATAAAATTCAGGTACATCTTCTCCATTTTGCCTAGCTTCTTGTAAAGAAGGGGATAGCTTTGCCCATACAGTGGACAAAGGAAATGATTCCCCTGTCTTTGGGCCACTGCAACTGTAGCCCTCCCAGGAGGAGAGTCCAAATCCTGCAACCAATGATGGGGTTGGAGCGGGAGATTGAGCTTCATTTCCCTAGTAGTTAATTCTCCATTTTTTTTCTTATTTCCTCCAAGCCATACAACAGTCTTTTAATTTCTTTTTGCCAAGGCTTACACTTTTTAACATGCACAGCCTGAATTGGATGGTATCTCTCAGAGTAATACTGATCTGGTTCTTCCTCCAACTCTGCAACCTTATTATGATGTAAGTCTTCCTCAAAGTCTCCTTCTGGCAAGAAATTACTGTCACCAGGAATGAAATATAACTCCTCTGGAGGAGCAGATGGTATAATATCATTTTTTTCTTGAAGCCTGCCATCTTTCTAACCTCCTTCTCTCTGAGCCTGAAAGTTTAACTTTCTCAGTTTCCTGCTGCTTATACAGACTACCTTTAATTAAGTTCCATACAGAAAACACTAGGCTAATGCCTTGTCCCATTTTTAGTTTTGGATTTACTCACTGCCCCCTTTCTATTTAATGATGTGAGATCTCCAACAACCTCGGTGTCCTTCACTGATTCCCTGTATCTCAAGTCCCATGTCGTGGCACCAATCTGCCTGAGCCCATCAGCAGAGTTGAATGGTTCTTGAGTTGGGAGTGAGGATTAAAATTAATAGACTAATACACAACACACAGGAAACTTTTTAAGAGATTCTAGAGTCGATCAGCCACAGCAGCCATAGCAGCAGCCTGACTTTTTTATTGCAGAGAGCTTTTAAGCCAGAGTAAAAACAGCTCAGAACAATGGGTTAAATTCACAAGGAGGTGAATCCAGAGGTGTGATCTTCACAAGCTGCCACAAACAAAAGGAGATAGACTTGCAAATTCTTCCTTGACTTCAGTGAAGGCCTGGTAAAAGCAGTCTTTCCACTGAGATTTGAATATCAAAGCAGGTGCCAGAACCAGGGCTTGCAACAGCCTGTGTTTCTCTAAATTTCTGTAGCATGCCCTGGCTCAACAACTCAATTAACTGCCACCCAATCTCTTCAGTGGAAGACTAGTTTGGTTACAATATATGGCCTATTGGAACTTTACCCCCCACTATTAGGAGACCTCCTAATAAAGTGAATACATAATTGTATTTGGCTTTCTGCATTTTAGTTACTTCACCCAGGATGCTTTTTTTCTGCTTCCATCCATTTGCCTGAAAGTATCATGATGTCATTTTCTTAGCAGAATTATGGGAATAATCCACATTTTACCCAAATGGGATTGTGACTCCATTTCTTTGCATCTTCGAAGTTGCTGGAACTTTAATCAATGTTTTTAGTGAGAAATTGTCATAATAATTATGTCCCTTTAGCCTAGAATTCCATCCATCTTCCACATCATGATGATTTGAATTGCAATGTCTCCTTGAAGTTCACCTATTTAGATGATTAGTCGACAGAGAGGAAATATCTAGGAAAGGTTAGATGGTATACCCTTGTTAGATAATGTAATTCCTATTGGATTTATATTATAGGATGGGATGCTTTGAGGTTGATATGCCAATGAAAGTGAACAGACATAATTGAGTCTCCGTCTCTTGGTCTCTTTCAATTTATATCTTTGTTTCTGTCTGTCTTGGACTCTATTTCTGAATCTGTCTCTCTATCTCTTTCTCTTACTGCCTGCCATTTATAGTTCAGTATAAAAAGCTATCAGTTTGGCTGAGGGACTAAAACAAGATGACTGCTTACTAACATGATATAGTGGATTGTCTCTGTAAATTATAAGCAAGGTCGCAATTAAATGATTTTTTATAAAAAGAGTTGCCTTGTTCAGGGAGCATTTCACAGTAAGTGTTAGTATTTTGGAATACAACCTGCTCCTGTGTTACCCAGCAACCTGTGATGTCATCATGCATCGCCAGCCAGGTGGCCACACCTGGAAGGTGTGATTACCTTGCCCCTTAAAGGGCTAACCCAGACACTATGGTCTCTCTCTTACACTTTCTTTCTCTCTCTTACACTCTTTCTCTCATTCTTACACTCTTTTTTTTCTCTCTCCTTCTTTCTCTTGTGGCCCCCTTTCCCCTTCCCTTTTCTTTCTCTCCCCATGTCCTGCTTCCCCCTCCCTCCTAATAAACTTCTTTCAGAGAATATCGATTAACCAGCCTCATGCTTTTTAATAAATAATAACATTGGTGCTGAAACCCGGGAAGGGCTCTCCTAGCTTTGCTAGGGTCTATTTCAGACTCCTATAATCTAACAGGACAGTTACAAGCGATTTTTCTCCTAAAAATCTTTACTTTTCTCTCAGCTGCCCTCACGCCCACGGGTAGTTGTTTCTTGGGTTGCTTCAGCTCTCCCCAGTTCCTGCCTGTTCCAAACTGACACTGTGGTAGGGCCTCTCTGAGAGACACAGCTCTGTAGGTCCCGTTCTGGTTGGCGACTGGAGATGCTCACTGCAGCCCAGGAAGGAGATGGCGAGGCTATGCGCTGGGGTGAGGGGGGCTGGCGCTGGGCGCTCAGCAGCTGCCTACTCCCACTGAGGCCTGCACGCCCCTGTCTGCAGGGCGACCCTGCCTGCTTGGCGACCAACAGGGAGGCCTGCCCGGGCCGCAGAGCTTACAGCCCAGGGCAGAGAGCCCCCAGCTACACAGCCCAGCTCCTGCTGCAGTGGCTCTGGTGGCAGCGAAGGCCAGCCCCTCCCCAGCTTGGATCTCTGTGTTGTCTGCAGCAGAGTGGTTTGGTAAGAGGGTAGGTGATCTACTCAGGTCCCCTCGGGGGAGGCAAGCTAATAAAGGGACCATGTGTGTTTGCTATTCTGGCACGGAGCCTGGGGGATACATGCTGCTCTAAAATCAACCTTAAAAGCTTGGCATGCTGCTCTAGGTAGGACAGTTCTAAAAACAACAACAACAACAACAAACAAACAAACAAACAAAAAAAAAACAGCACAGTCAGGAAACTTTTAAATTTCCTGTGGCATTCCTGGAAGGCTCCATGTTGGCTTTGGGGAGAAGTGGGCCTAGCTATTGCGTAAACCATTCTCTTAAAGTGGAGCAGCACCATCTTAGGTTCAGGTAAAAAGGCTCTGCCTCCTGCACACCCTGCTGGGCAGCCGTCTCCATGCACTTCCCCTGCTCCTCCTACCAAGCTGTTTCTCTGTGTGCTTTCTTCTAAGAGGCATTTCCCAAGCTTTAAGAAGAATAAATCTTTTCTCCCTAATTTCTGTACATTTTACTCTTTAGTCTTATATTTTAAATTCCTTATCTAATGCTTTATATAATCTTCTCATTGGGTTTGCATTTATAAGTCTTAATCATAATTAACTGTTTATCTTATCTTTTAGACTAGGTCACAACAAGGAGCCTCATTTCAAGGTGGTATGGATTTTTATAAAAATTCAAAGTTGCATTTTACTATCCTATAATTCACTCCTGCTTCAAATAAATTTTATGTAATAATAAAATTTCAAAGTTATAAATATCTATTCAAATTAATTTGGTTTATGTGTTGCTCAAATTTAATTTTAAGATTGCTTTATACTGTTCTGCTCAGCAGTTATTTCATACAAATTGTTTACCAATATTCTAAATTAAGCTCTATTAATTTTAGAGGTATTTATGTTAAAACTGGATCAACTTAATGCATCTCTATCATCAAAGGGTTAAAATATGCGTGGTTAATTTTAAAATTGGTTTATACTATTATGCTAAATTGTTGGTTATAAACTTATAGCTCAAGAGATCGTTATTATTTACAAGTTGCTTGGTATCCTAAATTATGCTCTATTAATTTAAATATACTTATATTTAAACTGGGTCTATTTCCTGTATCTCTACTATCAAAAGGTTAATATAAACTTGGTCTTGTTCTTTTAAAATTATGTTATTAATCTGTAGTATATAGCCTTAGACTATTATAAGCTTTAAACTTTTATATATTAAATCATACAAAAACTCTTGTGCTCTCAATTTACTAAACTATATTCATGACTTTTCAGGTCCTAACTTAGCAAGGACAAAACCTAAAGTCCTGGTTAATATTTACTCATTAACAAATGCAAGTTAATAGTCATCTCATAGATACATATTTATAGTCCTGCAGATGCAAACATGGTCTCACCGCAATTTTTAATGAACAGGTGAGGATGGTCATTGAATCACCATATAGGAGTTGGTAAAAATAGTGAGCCATCCTGAAGGGCTCTAGACTTAGCTGTGTTCAGAAGCTGCTGGCATTCCCTCTAAAACAAAAGAAGTTTGCATAGCCAAAAGTCTGTTCCACCAGGTAACATTTCAAATGCAGCCAAGTAGATGCTGGTCCCACTGCTAACATGCCAAAACTGGCTGCTGGTAAACTGGCCTCTGAAAGTCAAAATGCTCCAAAGCAGGCTTGTCCTCTGTGCCCAGCCATGGAGATTCAACCAACACAAGAGCACAGATACTTCCAGCCTTCTAGCTCATTGGCCTGGCAGAGGACAGATGGATCTTAGACTTAGCAACCTCCACAGCTCTCTCACAGGTCTGCTTTTGACCTCAGAATGAGGTCCCATGGACATATTGCCAGCTTCTTTGTTTGGAGACTTCAGGTGCCTTCCCAGTTCTCTTCACATGCAGGAAACCAGGCCTTAAGCCTAAGTCCTTGGGCTGCTATTTTCAGGCCTGGACACAGTCCAGACTCAAGAAACAGGCCTAAGCTACCATCCCTTTAGCTAAAGGACAAAAATGTTCAAAGCAGTTTTAACTATGTCCCATGGTAAATAACTAATTACAAAGGTCCCTCTCAAAAATCATATTTGAAAGATGTCTTAAGGTTAATAAATACAAGTTATACATGTTTGAGAGTCTTAAAATGTGTCTTAAGTTTGGTAATGAAATTTATAAATGTTTGAGTGTCTAAAAATGTTTAAAGGTTGGGAAACGCAAGTTATAAAGGTTACAAGGTCTAAGGTGATTTAAGGTGTCTTAAATAGGTAAAATGGCTTAATATTTCCTCCTGTTATTATGATACTGTTGTATTGACTGTCAAGAGTTTTAATCTTTATCAATAGGGCTGTAATTTATCAATCTGATTCTGATACAAAAAATATTCCACTATACCACGTTCTATTATGGTTCTAAGCTCAAGATTGTAAGTCTCCATCATATCTATGCTTATACTAAAAGTTAAGATCAAGTGATTTTTCCCTTTTACTCCATAAAATGCTCATGCATTTTCACAGATCATCTTAAAAAATACTTATGCTATTAACACAAATATGTATATCTACTCACATTTTCTACAATGCAGAGTACAATTGTAAGACTAACATGTCTAAAGTTTTATCTCCTTCTTAAAACTTAAAAGTAATTCTTGTAAGCTGCCGAAAGTCCACCTAAATCCACCTCTCAGATCAATTGGACTCTAGATAAGCACTGTACTTTTTGCCTATATCAAAAGGTGGGACTCCTCCCCTTTCCCTGGTTTTGGGACTTCCTTTCCTGGCTACCAGACTGCAATTTACTGCAGGCAACCACTGGCTGGATTGGTGAGTTCTCCTTATTGACCAGCCACTAGATTGGTGAGTTCACTCCATTTTCTCAGCATAAATGTCTCTCTTGGTAGGGGAAGCTTGACCACATAGCTCTGGCAACTCCGTACTATCTTTTGAGATGGAGGGACCCCCCCCCCAGTCATAGCCTTAACTGTCTGGGTTTGGCTCTCTATGATGACCTCCATTTTAGGACCTCATTCTTCCTTGGGTGGTATGTCCCCTCTAGCACACGGTTCCTTCTTCCCCTTGCTTGCTCACTTGCTCACTCGCTCATGGGACAGTCCTCACTCACACAGTGATCCTTCTCCTCATCTCTTGCTTCCTCATGGGAATACCTAGCACTAGGCAAACCATCATGCTCTGACCATGCCCCACTGGGCACCATGCCCCATCTATGGCCAAAAGCTGATGAGCTATTGGACCAGGTAGGATCCCTCTTGCTAGGAGTTACACCTTCCCATTCGGACATCTCTGGAAGGTTGTTTGACTTTTCTGCCCCCAATGGGAGACGCCCAGATGCCCTTCCCTTCAGACAGGATACCCTCTGGAGAGTTTCAAGTTTCTACACCTAGTGCCAGCTGGCACCAGGGCCTCTAAGTTTACATGATTCTTTAACCAAACCTTACCTGAATGACAGATTGAAAACAGCCTTCTTTAAATATTGCCAATGATTGGGTAAATAAAGGTCCCCCCAGGTAGACAGAGGTTCCCATGTACAAGCATCTTTCATCCAAACCTTCTATTCCTGTTTGCTCTCCCAAAAGTTTTCAGTGTATACCTAGAGGATTTTCTCCATAACCTACTCAACTTTATCTTTTGCCTAAATATGTGTTTCAGTGTCCTGCCCAACACAGATGTTTCCTATAGCCACAAGAGTGCCAAAGCAGCTACAGGTGTTCATTTCTGACCTCAAGGACTTCCAACAAGCTGCAGGTGTTCAACTCTGACCTCACAGACTTCCAACAAGCTGGACCTGCAGCCATAGATGTTCTCACAGAACCTGGAAAGCATCATAACAGCCTATTTTTCCTGGACTTGGCCAACCTTTCAGCCTTTTGATCTCCCTATAGCACCCCCAGTGTCAGCAGGAAGTAGCCAGAAGAGAATCTATGACCATTATTTACTTGTTGTTAACAAAAGGCTGAAATGGTGTGCTTCAGGACCAGGACAAGTAACTCCAGGTGTTCCCAGTGTTCCCCAGTCCCTACCTGCTGCCTGGCATGGCTGGCAACTCTCTCTACCCTAAATTTTCCAGGGCAGAGAATTCCCTTACTCTTGACCTTGAAATCTTACCATTTTGTTGCTATAATTTCTCTTTCCCTCAAAACCTTGCATGACAACCAAGAGCTGCTTCCAATGATCCGAAGTTATTATACTTTAACTTACTGTATAAAAGCAGCCCAAGCTCCCCATTTTTTAATTATAGAGAAAAGGAGTAATGTTAGTATTTTGGAACACAACCTGCTCCTGTGTTACCCAGAAACCTATCTTGTCATCATGTGTCACCAGCCAGGTGGCTACACCTGGAAGGTATGGTTACCTTTCCCCTTAAAAGGCTAACCACCACATATGGTGTCTCTCTCTCTCTTTTACATTCTTTGTCTCTCTTACACTCTTACTCTCTCTCACTCTTACACTCTTTTTTTCTCTATCTCCCTCTTTCTCTTGGGGTGCCCTCCATTCGTCTTCCCTTTTCTCTCTCTCGCCATGTCCTGCTTCCTCCCTCCTAATAAACTTCTTGCAGAGAATATTGGTTAACCTGCATACATGGAATGAAGCATACTTGGTCATATTGAATGATATCTTTGATGTGTTCTGGTATTCGGTCAAAAACATAAAGTAACTTGATATGACCCTACCCAAGCAAGTCAAATACTTTTATGAAACTAATTTCATAATCCTGAAGAAAGAATTAGAATAAGATATCAGAAGATGGAAAGATCTCCATGCTCATGGCTTGGCAGGATTAACATATTAAATATGGCAATCTTACCAAAGCAAACTAAAGATTCAATGAATTCCCATCAAATCAACACAATTCTTTACAGACTTTGAAAGAAAAATTCTCGACCTCATATGGAAAAACAAGAAGCTCAGAATTTCTAAAACAATCCTGTACAATAAAAGATATTTTGTAGGTATTTCCATCCTGGATTTCAAGCTGTACTATAGAGCAACAGTAATAAAAACTGCTTGGTAGTGGCATAGAAACCGAATGATGCATTATGTAACCAAATAGAAGACCATTATGGACACACACTTATGGACACCTGATTTTTGACAAAGTTGTCAAAACTATAAAATGAAAAAAAGATAGCATCTTCAACAAATGGTGCTGGTATAACTGGGCATCTAAACATAGAAAAATGCAAATAGATTCATACTTATCACCCTGCACAAAACTAAAGTACAAGTGGATCAAAGACCTCAACATAAAACCTGACAAATTAAGTTGGATAGAAGAACAAGTGGGGAAGAGCCTTGAAGTCATTGGCACAGGAGACAACTTCTTGAACAGAATGCCAA